>NC_041396.2:145009662-145019662 GCF_900747795.2 Erpetoichthys calabaricus
TGGTGAGTGCCTTGTGGGGACCAGAAAGAATAAGGGGTTGCACAGTCTAACCATCAGTGCTTCCAATCCTATTTGCAGGCAAGAGGAAGTCCCACCCAATAAGCAGTGATGTTAAGTCAAGTGGCTTTATTGTCATACCATCCATACACGATTCTGCAGCTTACAGGACAAATGCAAGAAGCAAATAACTATACTATGAATAAATAAATATTAGGTAAGTGGATAGCTTGTAATAATCTGAAATAGATAGTAATACATACAGTAAATGACAACTAATAAAAAAACAACAGTAGTAACAAGTTTAGCAAATGTATTGCATATGAATAAGCTACTAGGACCAGATTTGAGAGCAGGGTTGGAGCACAGAGTTCAGAGCCCAGGGGTAGAAGCTGTTGCAGAACCTGGCAGAACTTTTTCAGATACTACAGTACCTTCTGAGAAATGGTAGTGGAACAAAGAGACCATGGGAGGGGTGGGAGCAGTCCTTCACAATTATCTAGGCTTTGTGGATGCAATGCTTATAAAGCTGTTTTATGGATGGCAGAGAGGTCCCAGTGATCTTTTCTGCTGTGTGCACTACCCGTTGTAGGACCTTACAGTTAGAAACACTGCAGATCTCAAACCAAGGAATGATGCAGTCGATCAGAATACTCTTGATGGTGCCCCTGTAGAATGTGGTGAGAATTGGTAGAGGTAGGCTTGCCTTCTTTCCTGCTTCCCTTCCAGGCCTCTGGGGAATACAAAATCCAATGAACACCAAGGGAAATACAGGCTGTGTAGACCTGAATCATCTCTATACAACTGCACAATTGGATGACAGCTCCTATTATCATTCATCAAGTTTCAACCCAAACAAGTTTGCTAATTAAAATGTCATTTCCAGGGTGTGCACCCGGGATTTTTTGGGTATTGTTTCTTTTACTCTGTAATGAACTGTGTGTATAAGATTTTGGTAACACTAACAAATCATGGCAAACTTAATTTTAAAGAAGGCCTGATTTGTCTGTGTTTGTCTTTTACTCATGTGCAGTTAATAAACTTATTGCATTGAATTGTCTTTTTCTGTTTATTCTTCTTATATCATCTCTCTCTCTCTTATTCTTTTACTAAAATGATTAATCAAAGGTAAACTCTTCACACTTTGAAAGTATCTGAGCATCTCAAAATTCTTCTCCAGACTATCTGATAGACACTGTATACAGTGAAGTGTATATTCTCAGGCATTACTGATCCTAATCCTCCAAAAATGCATGAACAATATTGTTTATGAAATGATGAAATATCATTAGTTGATTTTCCTAAAGGACTTGAATAACCAGCCCTAGTTAACACTGTGACATTTATGTGGTATGCTTGGTTTGCTGTGGTTCACTGGCAATTCACTGCAGAGCTTTCAGTTTTAAATGTTGTTTACATAAACATTGCTGGCTCATAAATCACCCACTGTAGAACTCATACACTCTTTGTTTTCTTTATTTAGTGCAATGATAAAATATTTCAGATTTTTTATACTCTTTTGAAAAACAGAAAATCAGAGCTGTTTTGACAGTTTGCTGCCTTTGATGTAAATTTAACAAACATGTTTAATGCTAAGGCCATGATCTTCAGATTTTTACTTCTGGCAATCAATCGTGGAAATGCTTCAGTAAACTTAGACAGTATTTTACTATGTTCTGTATAATGTCATGATGTTCTAAAAAGCCCGGGAGAGGCTTCATGTCTATAGACAAAGTGTAAAAAGTTTTGCAAAAGCTTGGGAAAGTGGTGAGCAGTGACGTGCACAAACCTTTTTGTAGATAGTGGCTCCAAAGGGAAGAAGTGGTTCTACAGAGTTTATTACAATTAGTTCTCACTTTTATTTCTGCCATTTTAATTTTAACAGGATATTTGGATGTAACTTCAGTAGCATTATAATATTCACAAAATGTAAAACATATTTCTCCATGATTGTTGATTTTAATAGTTTTCTAAAAGAATACTGAAACCCATTTACTGAGCATATACTTTATTTTCCTAATATGACACATCTAAATAGGCAAAGCAGAAAATAAAAGAGTGAATATATTAGAAAGAATACAACCAGTAGCTGAAAGTTAAATAAAGTACAGCTAACACAAACACAAAAGTAATAAAAACAAAACCTGTTCTATGCAGCACATGAAAAAATACAAAATACTGTACCATGTCACAAACAGTGCCTTCCATGTTAGTTAAGGGAAATCACAAATGAATATGAACAGCAAGAGTTCAAATCATAGTACATCAAATTTTATTTCTTTCATTTTATTTTGATATGCTTTATTAATTCCCAAGGGGAAGTTGTTTTTTTGAATCACCTTTGGGGGTCAGAGTGCAGGGTCAGCTATTGTACAGCACCCCTGGCGTAATTTCAAGTTAAGGTTCTTGCTCAGGGGGCCCAACAGAGTAGAATCCCTTCTGGCAGTAACAGGACTTTAACCTTCACCCTTCCAGTTACCAGCACAAATCCTTAGCCTCAGAACCACTCCAAGTGCCTATTATGGGGCAGATATTTATGAACCCACAAAAATGTATCATTTATTAACCAAACAAACCATTCTTTTTTTTTTTTTTTTTTTAATATTTGACTTTCAACAAAGAAAACAATGATTTTATATATGCTGTAAGCATGAATATCTCCCAGGAACAAAAGCAAAAGAAGAAAATTAAACTCATTTGTAAAGGAGGTATTGAAGGTTTGAGTTTTGTAACAAAACCTTTCTTATGGATCCCATGATTTGTTAGATTGCAATGACTTAATCTTATCCATCCATCCATTGTCCAACCCGCTGAATCCGAACACAGGGTCACGGGGGTCTGCTGGAGCCAATCCCAGCCAACACAGGGCACAAGGCAGGAACCAATCCTGGGCAGGGTGCCAACCCACCGCAGATGACTTAATCTTATTGATAGTTTAATCAATCTTAGCAGAATCAGAAGATCAGAAAACTGTTTTTGTCCAGAAAGATTTCTGAGTTTGAATGTAACCACACTGAGCTTGGAAAACTTAGTTTTAAAGTTGCTGTTGATATAGGGATTGTGGCATTCATTTTCAGCAATATAATGTGTTGGAACCACTAAATTGGCATTAAACCCATTATACTTACCTGCACTGCTTGGGCATTATTCATTGGGCAAGTGTATGCAAAATGAAATACTCTCAGGCCTGTTAGTAAGCCCAATACAACTGAGTTCGATTGCTACTGCCAAAATCAGTTCATCTATTTTTCTCTCCGAGCCTGCAGACATGGTTTGTGTTAACTATACTTTATTTAATTTTTATCTACTGGCTATTTCTTGTAACATATTCACAAGTATTTCTGCTATTTTTTAGGGTGGTTCTTTGATGTGGACTGTGTAAGTGCATTTGTGTTGACAACATAAGTTCCTTATGTATAAATCATGTCTGAAATAACTTATCAGAGGTAACACCATAGACCTATGTTTTATATAAGACCTAGGAGTGGGCGTTATGAAGAATTGCTGACAGAGATGTCTATTGTGTAATCAGTTGTCATAATATATTCATATTAAGGTTTCAACACATTGTGTATATTCCTTTCCAGCACGAAATGTTAGTTGCCTGACTGTAGCCCCATCTTTTACTCTGCACAAGTCATGAGATTCTCAGAAAACTCTTTTTATCATATGTCTGTTTCTAATCGCTTTTCTGCCTTTTGCTGAATGATCGGTGAATTGATGAAACCATGATACTGTCATCTTACTGTGGACTTAAAGTTTCTAATACATTAATGCTTGTTCAAAGCCACTTAATTGCTTAGTTTGCTCATTCTCCCCCCAAATTGCACATGCACAGATGCACAGAATTAGCATTTGTTTGATGGCTGATTTAAGTAACATAAGTAATCTAAATGTATTCTACTAGAGCAAATTACATGTAATTTGCACTCATATGGCAAAACAATGTAGCAATAGATTTGTCTTTAACACTTGTTGCTAAACTTAATTTTTTTTCTTAAAGGCTAGAGTCACTGGAATGATACTTCCACTATTTATTCAGGTACATGCAATTTAATATCTGCTTTGAAGTTAATGGTAATATTTAGTTAAAATGAGAACAGTATATATTTACTGATCTCAAAACTCCTAAATTACATACAAATTTGGCTTCTTTTTGTGACTTTATGCCAGATGACATCAAAAGACATGTTGATGAAACCACAGGTCTAAATTTATTCCATGTTTCAAGGATGAGGATTTCACAGTTTTTTGAAATCTGAATTGAACTTAAGAGGAACCTGATAATGGGCCAACCTAAGTAATCAAAATCTGATGAAGAGCAGCACCTTGACATGTTATGATGTTGTCATCTGTCATCAGAAGTATGTTGCACGGAATGGAAGATGAGGTAGGTTAAATGGAGCATTTGAGAAGAGATGGAAAGGTCATACAGATGTAATAAAATTCATTCAACAGTATTCTGCAGGCTAGTGAAAGGTCAGATGAAACTGAATAGAAAAGGTAAGTTCTACAAGTGTTCACCAGAAATCCTTCTTTACATATACCACAGTAATAGTGATTTTAGAGAGGCAGTATTTTATTTTAAAAAATAAACTTGTACATACTGTAATTAATATGTTTTACTTTCATTGTAGTGGATTGGTCTAAAACTTTTTATTTCTAAAATGTCTAATTCTTCTCAATTATACCAGGTACTTTCTCTTCAAAGCATGCATTTTTTAAAATTTGAAATTCTTCTTGTATCTAAGTTTTTTTTTTGATAATTGTTTTTAAATGTCCACAGCATGAGAAAGCTTTATCAGCCTATACTGTAGACCTTGTGAGAAGTCAACTAAGAGAATCGAATTTTATTTTATTTAAACACAATGAAAGCCGTAAGAAAGCACCAAACAACATATTTTCAAACCTTTCCATTACAGGACAATTTCTCAGCTTTATTTATTCTTTTTACACATCATTCATTAAAGCTCTACATATTCTGTAAATCAGTTGGGAGTAAAAAATAAAAATAAAAAAACATTGTTTTATTGATTTGTGTAAATTCTGTTGGATCATAAGTTGTCAACTCTGGTCGAACTGGCTTTCAAAAAACAAACTGAAAACAATGACTTGAGTTTCCGCATGGCAAATACCTCAAGACAATTTACAGTCTTCTTTTACCCAACAGTTAAGGCTTTTTATGGCATTTTCAAACTAATGCTAGTTGTAGAATGAAAGAACCAAGAGTCTAAACAGGATCAGCAAAGTTTGCAGTCAAACAACTCTTTTAATTTCTCTGAGCAAAAGACTGAGTGAATGTTACATATAAAAAAAACCCCACTAAAATAATAAAGCCATCTTCTGATGAATCAAATAACCGTTCCCTGCAGGTATAAATGTACAGAAAATAAGTTCATAATAAGCAATGACTTTTCAATTGTAATCAATTTATTTAGTAAGAATGATTTTATTACTTATTAAAACTAGTCTATACTAGGATTGAAAAGTGGCAAGTTTATAAAAGGTTAGAGCACTAGTATAAAACCACCTATATGCAAATTCAAAAGTAAAAAAAATTCTTTTCAACATTTTTTGAAACAATAACTTTAGACACACATCTCTGTCTAATGAAATGTATTTATAATTACTCGAGTAGTGTAGAAGTTATTGTAAGTTACATATTGAGTGGTATAGTCTGGATCTGTGAAACAATGGTAGATCTTTTAAAAAATAATTCTGTTTGTGTTTAATGTAAACAACAATTAAAAAACTACTTACAGATAAACATTTATTTTTAAATTATTTATTTACACTATGATTTTGAATTGGCATCATACTCTTAATAAGTTTAAAGTGACACATGACGAACTAAAGATTGTGTCGTATAATGTGGCAGCCTGTTTGCAAAGCTGTTATCCAAATTCATTAATAGTCAGCTAAATTAAAGGAGTATCTACACAAAAATATCCTTAGAATTCCCACAAGGTGGCAGCTTAAACAACAAGCGCAATCAATGACTATCATCCTAAATAATGCAAGCTTTTGGTCTTAAAATATTCATCAATCCATACTTTTTGTTCACTTGTTCATTTCAGGGTCCCTGTGGCTTAAGCCTATTTCAGTTTTATGGAGCTAAAGGCACTAATTACTCCTGGAAGGAGCAACAGTCAATTACAGAACACGTTCATGAACACTGACACATTCACTCAAACCTGGCTAGGACAATTTAGATTTGTTAATTACCTTAATGGACACATCTTTCAGATGTAAGAAAAAAGTGAAGTACCCTCAGAAAAATGAACAAAGTACAAAAAGTTTACATGAGCATTGACAATGTTTGCTTTTTATGCCCAGGCCACCTCTCAGAGCTATGATAACCAATATTATGCTGAGGTGGCACTGTGAGATGTTGCAAATAACTTACTTATTTACGACATCTTTCATGATGACACGTTTTTGATGATGCCTAGTTTTACTGATTTATTTGAGTTGAAAACATTTTATCTTGTGTAAGGGGCGGCCAACAGTTTATCCCGGCTGGGACGCCCCAGTAACGGAAGGATGGGGGAAAGCATCTTATCAGGGACACTGCCCCAGGACGATAGATGACAGCTTTCCTGGACTGCAGCGGTGCCCCGGATGCGCACAGGGTACTGTGGGACTTGGAGTTCGGCAACACAGCCCTGCTGGGTACCGTGGATGCCACCAGGAGACGCTGCAGGGAGACTGGGGAGTCCCTACTGTTTACATAGCCCAGAAGTACTCCACAGTCATGGGGATGGAAGCACAGAAGTACTTCCGGGCTGAAGAAATTACAAGTTCTCCATCTTACCTGACGAGTCATGTGGACAGAAGGACAGAAGCACTTCTGGGTCAAGAACTATATAAAGGACTGGTGGAGACCCAGCAAGCGAGCTTGGGAGGTAGTAGAACAGAGCTTGCTGGGGGGATTGGAGGAGAGAAATGTTTGGATTTGTTGTTTATTTACTTGTTTATGGTGGCTTAAAAGGTACTTTGAAGAAGGAAAAACAATTAAAAGAGCTTCTTTGTGCTTTTATCCTGTGTCTGCGTATCTATCTGTTGGGTTTAATGGGATGACAGCAACCCCTCCCTATCATGTGCGTGTGATGGAGATATATAAAGTTATCCAGAATGAGACTCTTGATCAGTGTCCTGTTGATGACTACAGGATTAACTTATCAAAGAGAAGTGATTAACTGTGTCATGCCTTATTTCCATTTAATATTTGTACACAACCTTCCCTGTTTTGAGTACCCCCTTTTCACAGCTAAACATTCAGGGGCCTTCAGAGTGAGTCCAATAATTTGATCCTCCTGAAAACTGACAGGACAATTTAAAAAAAGATCATATTTCAGACTTGAATGCTGTTCAAAGATGGCGCCGACTGATGTGGCTGGCCGTCTCTCTAGTCTATATTTTAACTTTGTTTTTATGTTTTAGTTTATCCCAATGGCCACTGTCCTACGATCTTGAGTCTTTACTAAACATATTTTCTGGCTTGCTCTCCTCTCAATTTTCATCTCCTGACTGGATTTTTTGTGAACCTCCACCTTTGTTTTATTCATCTCCTGACTTCTTCACCTGGACGCCGGTGTTCACCTGTATCAGTGAGTTGAATGCCCCTCGGAGACGCAAACGCACCTGCTGCCGTCGTGGGAAAAGAGCCGGAATTGCTGTTAAACAACTCTGAATCAAGTCGCAGAGCTTTGATTCCCGATGCCTGCGAGTCGTCTATGACCCATCTTCTCCTGCTCAGGACTCCATCACTGGTTCATGGGCACTGGACTACAGATTTAATTTCTCCATTTCAAGACAGCATCATTTTTCCTCAGTCTGCAATCGAGTACTAAACACTGCTAATCTTCACACGCTCACCCATGCTCATCCTGCAACAAGCTCCTCTACTTCTATCAAGGCTGCTCTCTTGAACGTGAGATCAGTGTCTAATAAAACTTTTATTCTGCAAGACTTTATTACCTCAAATAATCTGGATTTCTTCTTCATCACTGAGACTTGGATTTTAAATGGTGACTCTTTTTGTTTTACTGACATGGTTCCATCAGATTATTCATTTTTAAACTCTCCTCGTCTGACTCGTGTTTTGGCATTGCCACTGTTTTTAAAAGTATGTTCTTGTGTCAGAGCCTTACAAGGGGTCCGTTCAGCAGCTTTGAACTTCAACTTTTCGAAGTGTGCAGCTCCCCTTCTCTACTGTTTGCCGTGGTTTATAGACCTCCTGTAATTAATGATACTTTCATTTCTGAATTCTCTGATCTCCTGGCTGATATCACCCTCTGTCATGACAAAGTATTTATTGTTGGTGATTTCAACATTCACATTTGTTGACAATCGAAACCTTTGGTCAATGACTTTTTATCACTATTGGACTCATTTGATTTTATATAGCATATAAATACGCCAACTCACTCTCTCAACAACAACAACAACAACATTTTTTTATATAGCACATTTTCATACAAAAAGTAGCTCAAAGTCATACCCTTGATCTCGTTCTTACTCGTGATATTTCAGTAAATAATATTTATTTATGTGATGTTTCTTTCACTGATCACATTTCTATAATGATGGATCTGAATACTACTGTTGATGTCCCGACTAATAGCTGTCCCCCACGCTGCTCGCGCTTTTTAAATTCCTCTATTATATCTGATTTTAAAACCATTTTCTCTAGTCTTTATGTGCATGACCAAAATAATGGTATCGATGATTCTGTCGTAAAATTTAATTCTTCCGGTAAAATGGTTTTAGACTCAATTGCTCCGCCCAAGATACGCAGTAATATGGGAAGACCTGCTCCCTGGTCAAATGAAAATACACAATCACTGCGCTGTGCCTGTCGAACTGCTGAACGGCGTTGGAAAAAAGATGGACTGATTGTCTCTAAACAGATTTTTATGACTTCTCTTTTCAATTTCCAGGCTGAAGTTAAGAAATCGAAACAAGACTTCTTTGCCAATTTAGTATCCCGTCATTCAAAGCATCCTAGGGTCTTATTTAATTCAATTATTTCGGCCATTCACCCTCACACTGCGATGGGATTAAATAGTATTGTTCATTCATGTGAGCAGTTTCTATCATTCTTTGTCAGCAAAATTGATACTATCCACCGTGGCATTGTTCAAACTGAATATAAACATCCTACTGTTAATCATGACATTGTCTTAGAATCCTTTGATCTAGTCTCACTTTCACAGCTAAAAAGAACTATTGACACCCTTAAACCAGCTTCCAGCCCCCTCGATATTGTTCCACCATGTCTCTTAGTGGAAGCCTTTGATGTGTTGGGCCCATCCTTACTAGCCATTATAAATGATTCTATTAGTTCGGGGGTTGTGCCCTCATTTTTTAAACATGCTGCAGTTTGTTCCCGTCTAAAAAAGGCAGAATTAGATCCTGGAGTTTTAGCCAATTTTTGTCCAATTTCCCAACTGCCGTTTCTGGCTAAAATTCTAGAAAGAATTATTTATAACTAGCAAAATACCCGCGCTTCGCAGCGGCGAAGTACTGCTTTAAAATTTTAAATAATAAACTGAGGGAAATTATACCAATAATTATTTGTTAAAGATCTCTTTGTATACCATGTTGTCAGTTCGCCCCTCTGGTTGTAATATGACCAAGTTGTGCGCTGAGCTTACTCTTGAGCATGCAACGTATACTTGGCCATGTGAAAAGCAAATCAAGAACAGCAAGACCGCGCCAGCTGCGGAGCTCAGCTTGGAGCGAAATGAAGTGAATGAAATGAGGTGAATGGGAGGGGGGATGATCACGTGACTCCAACACCCGCCTTAACTCTCCATCCCTCCACAAACACACAAACACAGTCTCTCGGATCCCAACTCTCCTTTATATATATAGATAAATAGCAAAATACCCGCGCTTCGCTGCGGAGAAGTAGTGTGTTAAAGAGGTTATGAAAAAGAAAAGGAAACATTTTAAAAATAACGTAACCTGATTGTCAATGTAATTGTGTTGTCATTGT
>NC_041396.2:145324662-145432162 GCF_900747795.2 Erpetoichthys calabaricus
AAGGGTAAGACTATATCGACCCCAATTCGATGGAAGGGAACATCAATCAGGGGAATAGGAACAAGAGGAGCACGGTCCCTTCTTGGAATTTGTCGCAATTGACACTCCGGGCAGGAAGTGCAAAAGCGACGAACCTCCTCATTGATTCCCAGCCAGTAGAAACGGAGCTTAATCCGCTCCAGGGTTTTTTTCGGTGCCCAAGTGGCCACCTAGGAGATGGGTGTGTGTTAATTCACAGACCTGCCGCTGGAAGGTTCGCGGGATTAGCAGCAGCCTTCTCTCCTACCCATCATGCATCGCTACCCGATAAAGAAGGTCATTTTCTACAACAAAGTAAGGACCCTGTGGCATGGATTGATTAGTGCGCTAGCCGTTGACTAGCACCACTGCATTTTTTGCAAACTTCAGGGAATCGTCATTCCACTGCTCTCTTTTAAAAGAGGCCGGCGTCTCTCTAAATTGAAACTGTAGCATGGAGAGAGGGTCTGAGTCGACCTCAAGGGGCGTGGTTTCCACCCGCTCCGCCGCGGCGTGTGTGGATGACGTGTCAGCACGTGACGGCCCGGGGGTTGCCACGTCACTCAGGCCGGCTGCTTCATCTCTCTCTGCCAGCTGTTTACACGGCGTGGAGGCAGCTTGAGACGGCTCATCTCCGTCCACAACTAGGCCCAAGTGAACCCCGGGAGTGGTATGTCTCTTACCGCTTTTAATGTTAGGCCAGTCATGCCCAAGTACCATCGGGAACGGAGGATCGCGAAGGATTGCCACGGTCACTTTCTGTACTGATCCTCCGTAGCTGATAACACAAGCGGCAGTCCTGTACCAGCGGGTTTCCCCGGCCTTAGCTTTCAACCACTGTCGCGGTAGCACAAAACGGCGAGCCACAATGGTAATGTTGCTGCCGGTATCGAATAGAGCTGTCGTTTTAAAACCGTTAACGATCACCACGCCAGTGTGTGGGACCGTCAACGGGTTTGTCAGAGCACACCAAGCCCTCTTCCCCCTCCACCTGCAGTCCACCTTGTTCCCAAGCGGTTTGCGACGCCACTCCGGGGACGTCCGCACAAGCTCTGGGTTGTACAGGGAGACCGGCTGGGTGAAATCCTGGGGTAGCGTTTGTAATAATATGAAGCAGGCCACCTTCTCTATCACCTGCCAAGGCTTCAGTTCCTGTGGCCGTAGCCACTGCCCTACCTTTGTCCATAGGGACCAGGCTTGTTGTGAGGTTGGCAGCTCAGGGTCGAACCTCCAGTTTTCCAGGTCACTCACCTGCCGGTCTGGGGCACCCCTAGGTGGGAAATGGGGTTCTGGCTTCACAGGGAGGCGGGCACTCTCCTCCAAGAGAGCATAAACAGCACTCCCGGCCTCGCCCTTCCGAAGCAGCCCATGTCTGTGAGCCCTTCCTGGACACCCGCCAACCTGCCTAGGTTGCCTAGCGGAGCATGCTGCGGGCAGAGCCTGTACCGGGTCACACCGAAACGTGGAACACCCTCCCCGCCTGAAAACTCGGTCCCGGTACGCTCCCACCTGGGTATGTTGCACGTCCTGTCCCCTTCTCTCCTGGGACTTCTTCATCCTGCCGACTACGCCAGTGTCATAATAATGAGACATCACACTGATAAAGGGTTGGGGCAGCCACCCATATAATATGGTATGCTGGCTGCTAAGTTGTTTCTTCAAATAAAGAACACAGTTGTGCATAATACAGAGTCCAAAACAAGACTGACACATAGGGGAAACGGTTAGACTTTTAAAGGGGAAGACAGGAAGTGAGGTTGTATGGGTCTGGCTCAGGATCATCGGCCATTGGTTCAAGCCCGGAGGTGACATCACAGGGGCCGGAGCCGGTAAGGTCTTCGTCCATTGGCTCGGTCCCAGAAGTGACGTCATGAGAGCCAGGTGAGATCTCCCGGGAATGGTCTACAGGCAAGGGAAAAAAAGAATCAGTGCACTCTGCCACATCCCGGCATGCCTCAGCACTTCCTTCCCTCGAGCCCTTTAGCTGCCTCCCATGCGCATGTGTGTGACAATAGATAGATAGATAGATAGATAGATAGATAGATAGATAGATAGATAGATAGATAGATAGATAGATAGATACTTTATTAATCCCAAGGGGAAATTCACATACTCCAGCAGCAGCATACTGATAAAAAACAATAAATTAAAGAGTGATAATGAA
The DNA here is from genome assembly GCF_900747795.2 of Erpetoichthys calabaricus. Lineage (NCBI taxonomy): Eukaryota > Metazoa > Chordata > Cladistia > Polypteriformes > Polypteridae > Erpetoichthys > Erpetoichthys calabaricus. The sequence goes on from NC_041396.2 coordinate 145,326,845, forward strand.
ATACAGAAAAAGGTAGAAAGGTAGAATGATAAATTAAATGTTAATGCCCAGATGTGAATTACTGTCTCTGTTCTGTAAACAAATAGACAAAAAGTCACATGATCACTCGCGGTCTTCTATTGTGCAAATAATAACAATAATGATGTTTTTCAGCGAAGATATTGCCAGTTGTCACTGGTATCATAATACATGCATGTGCTTTGGTGGTCTAGAAAGAGAAGAGTTGAGCATGCAATCACTTGACAAAAACTGAACAGACGTTATAGGTATACGTTTAGTTTTAATCAGGTCGAAGTTTAGTAAGTTTAGTACAGAATTTTTAATAAAGGCAAAGGGGAAGTTAAGAGCTGTCATTTGTGCAACACAGCACCAGTGTCCATGTGGAGTTTGCATTTTATCCCTATGCATTTATGGATTTATTGCTTTTAGAAAGTGTCAGTGAGTTGGAAGACTCAAAAATGTTGTCCTCCATTCTTTTATTTCCATATGTACAGCAAAAACAACCCAGCATGCTCTATAAAATTTGCTAACTGGTTTGTGGCATTTCAGTTTAGTTCATCGTCATTTAGCTCAATTATATACTCTACATGCACACAACACAGTACAAAATGGCATGCCATTGAAAATATGTAATGCTGAGTGTTGATTAGCCCCGTGAACTTAGTTTCAACATGCAGATGAATTGCAAGAACATGACAGTTGAGGAAACAGAACTGCAGAGCCATGCAGTGGAAGGGATGTCAAACTCCCCCCTTGAAACCTGTTGTAAGCAAGACCAATATCTGTACCTGCACCAAGAATCTGTTATAAAAGTATTACTCCAGGTTTCCTTTTGTTGTCACAAGCTTGTCTCAGAAACGCTTTCTTAAATCAAAACTTTTCCTTCTTCAAAGTGGATGTTTTCAGCAAATTTTATGGCTTTTGTTTTCATGCTGGGACCCCAGTACTCTTAACCTCCATTATGAACACAAGTGCAGACTAGGTATTTTTTAAAATGTACAAAAATATGCTTTACTTTACAAGTCAATTTTAAGTGGTGAATTAGCATATAATATGATTGTGAAAAAATAACTTTGACTTTAAAAATACTTATCCTTTAAGTATCAATGATTGCAAAATAAAAGAATCAGAATAAATATATGATGCTAGAAGTATATTTTATTTTATCATGAATGTTTTAGAAAGTAAAATCTATATTAATATGGAAATAAAAGGAAAGATTGTTTTATACCTATTAGAATTTGTTGTGACTGTTTATACACGGTCTGGTATGGCAACTGCAACATATCCGACCGCAAGCACCTGCAAAGGATAGTGAAGACAGCAGAGAACATTATTGGGGTGCCTCTCCCTTCACTACAGGACATATTTTACAAACGCAGTGTCTGCAAGGCCTGCAGCATTGTGCAGGACCCCTTACACCCCTCACATGGACTTTTCACACTTCTGCCATCCAAGAGAAGATACTGCAGCATCAAAGCCAGATCTGCCAGGCTGCAGGACAGTTTTTACCCCCAAGCTGTTAGACTCCTTAACACCAGGCTGCCCCCTGGGACCTTCCACACGGCCTCAACCACCTCTGAAAACAGAACTTTTATACATGTGAGCCACATCCTGCAAAGACGAGTGTGCAGGTAGAAAAGAATTGAAAATCTCATACTGAACTTGAAGTATTTTAACACTCGTTATCCTTCTGCTGTGAAACATTCTGACCTGTCATTGTTTACATGTGTCTTAAACAACTAATATCATACACTGATAATTTCTGTATATTATTTATTATTTATTTATTATATTACATATCTTACACATCACTACTTCTTTGTCTTGTCTTTGCACAATGTCTTGTTTGTGTTTTAATTTTAAATTTAAATTCTATTTTTAATTTATTATTTGCACGTCATGTTGTTACACTGTGGACCCTGAGCTTCGCAATTTCGTCTATCTGTATACTTGTATATGGCTGAGATGACAATAAAGTTCACTTTGACTTTTTTGACTTTGACATGTACATTCTGTATATTTACAAAGACTTAAATTAGTGAATACAGTAATCCCTCGCTACTTCGCAGTTCACTTTTCGCGGATTCATGACTTCGCGGATTTTATTTGTAAGCATATCTAAATACATAACATGGATTTTTCGCTGCTTCGCGGGTTTCTGCGGACAATGGGTCTTTTTACTTGCTTCCTCAGTTGGTTTGCCCAGTTGATTTCATACAAGAGATGCTATTGGCGGATGGCTGAGAAGCTACCCAATCAGAGCACGCAGTTAAGTTCCTGTGTGCTGCTGATTGGCTCAGCAACAGAGCGTTGCATTAACCAGGAAGTCTCATCTCACTCATTCATCATTAACGTGCTAATGCTTCAGGGGCCGTGTCCAAGCATCAATAGAAGATGCAAATGATTGCAGAAAAGGTAAAAGTTTTGGATATGCTGAAGGAAGGGAACAGCTACACCGCTGCAGGACATCGATTCTTTTTATTTAAAAAGGAGGAAAAGCATATAAGATCTACGGCCGCAGTGTCCTTTAACCAGGGTGCAAAACGAGTTGCAAGTGGACGTGATAAGGCAGTAGTCTGGATGGAATCTGCTTTAGGAATCTTTGCAACAAGGTCGACGATGTCATGACCGCCTACAAGCTGCTACGTGTACTTCGCTATACAGTAAGTGTAAACTTATCTACCGATTTCATTTTGCTTAGCAGTTGTGCCTGTTTTTAATAGAGTAAATGGTGGGTTGTAAACAATACAGGGAGGGTTTAAAAACGTCCAAATACACGTTAAATAATTAAATAAATATGGTGTCCCTACTTCGCGGAAATTCAGTTATCGCGGTCGGCCTTGGAACCTATCTCCCGCGATAAGTGAGGGATTACTGTACACATTACCTTTACAGTTATTGTGTGGACTTCACTTTACTATAACTTTCAACTTATAATGATTCTTAATTTGACTGGTATAGAGATTAAACAATGACCAACCATGTTGGTGAAGCAAGTTTTACAACAAAGCTTTCAACTTAGTGGTCACTCTAAATCCCCACCCTTGACAAATGTTACAAGCTCAGAGTGGTGACCAAGAGAAAGAAACCATTACTAAACACAACTAAAATGAAGCTCCTGCAGAGGGTTTCTGTCATAACTCATCAAAATGTAGGTGAGAACTTCAGCAATAGTGGGAGACCTTGGAGTAGAAGCACTGTTTTTCCAGATCCAGAGGAGCCAGTTTGGGTAATTTGGGCATGTATTTAGATGGATCCTGAGTGCCTCCCATAGAAGAAGGGAGAGGATCCATGAGAGGATTTAAAACATGTTGAGTGATTGTATCTCACACCAGTTGACCTATCCTTGGAATGAGCTGGAAAAAGTGGCTAGAGTAGGTTAGTCTGGTTTGTCCAGTCTAGCATATTGCCACCTTGTCTCTCACGAAAAGATAACAGACTAAAAGATAAATAACATCTTTTAACAATTAAAAAATATTAGTATTTAGGCATTAATATGTTTACATTATCTACATCAAGACTTTACTCTCCACCATAAAATCCATTTCCCACATTTGAGAAAAAATATCGCTGTTTCATGTTGCATACATTTATTCTATATTTATTCATTAGTTGACCTGGATTTTAATGTGAGATAACTAGGGGGCTTCGCTTCACTCCCCAACCCCTTCTCCCCCCACCCCTCTGCCTTCACTTTGCGCCACTGTGAAGAGGGGGGCTGAACACACCCCAAGGAGATGTGTCTGCTCCTCCTAAACTTTAACTCCTCTTTGCTTGATCAGCTGTAGGCTTGGTGCTGCTGATGTTCTGCGTGATCTGCAGTTCTCTCGCTTATCCCTTCCCTTCCCCCTGTCAGCGTGACGCGCCATTGTGAAGAGGTGGGCTGAACGCACCCCAAGGAGACATGGCCTTTCCTCCGAAACCACTGCTGATGTGCCGTGTGCTTTGCACGTCATTCGCTCACCCCTTCTCTCTCCCCCACCAGCACCATGCGCCGTTGTGAAGGGTGTGGCTGAATGAAACACCATGCCATCTCTTTTATCTCTTCCGTTATTTCACAGAGTAATAGTTTCTGTTTGTTTGCGCTACTGTGATGTTTTCACTCAGACTTTCGAATTTTCTTATTTCTGTTATCTGTAACCTGCTGTGCATGTGTATCACGGGGCTTGCTTACAAAGGTTGCAAGTATGACGTGACATGACGTGCCTGTCTTGCGGCTTGCTGCTGTACTTGCTGCTGTGCATGATCGGCATTTATGGCAGCGCTTCAAACATTTAAAAACCCGTATAGCACCTATCTTTTTGTCCTCAAACACTATGCGATCTCTTTTTGTTTTGAGACTTTGGAATTTTCCTACTTCCATTATCTCTAACCTGCTCTGCATGTGTATCATGGAACTTGCTTACAAAGGTTGCCAGTATGACGTGACGTGCGTGTCTCGCACGAAATAAAAGTGTCTCTCTCTCTCTCTTCTAAAGTGTCTCTCTGTCTTTCTTCAGATGATCACATCTCATCACAAGTTTTTTTATATAATAGAGAGAAATGTTGTATAGTTTTTCTCTTTGATGTAGCTGACGTGTTTTTAAAACTACTGTATGTAACTACTGTATTATATCTTCCAGTTGTTAATCAACAATGCAGGCAGCTGGAAGTTGTCATAATACCGATTGTAAATGCCACATAGGTTGGACCAGAAGAGGGGATGGTTCCTTACCCAGACGTGAGACTCCAAGCAGGCAGACAAGCATCCTGACCATGGGAAAGAACGGCTCCTGACCCTGAACTGATGAACAGATGTGAAAGAAGATGTCGCTGGGAACTCTTTATTTGCCCAGGACACTCGATGACAGCAGTCCCAAATATTAGTATCAGTAGGGCATGCTGGAAGATGTAGTCTGGCAGAACAGCAATGCTGGGGTCCGTGGGTGCTTCAAGAGGACACTGCAGGGAGATGTGCTCCCTGTTATGTTGGATTTACATATGACCCGGGAGTACTTCCAACATGCAGCAGCCCTGGCACTGGAAGTACTCCTTCGTCCGCAATAAAAGGGACGTGCTCCCTTATGCAGGCGAGTTGCAGCTGGGAGGACAGAGAGCAACACTTGACTGGAGGAGGGCAGTGTGGTAGTAAGAGGAATGGTGAGGTATTGTGGGAAGAGAGAGAGAGATAGAGAGAGAGAGAGTGCCTTTGCTTGTGTCAGCTTTGAAGGTATTATGTTTAATAAACACCCTTTATTTGAACCCAGACTCGGTGTATATTCATGTTTGGGGGTTTGGGGCTCGCTGGTGCCTGGTTCCATCACACTATGTAATTGTACAATATTTTAAAATCTAATCTTAATGCTTTTATTATAGCTAATTTATTTTCATTAGTCATTAGTCAATACAGAGGATACGTTTTCAAGATATTTTTGTAGCATAAAATGAACTTCAATCAACATATGCAATTATAATTAACTATGCCCTTCAAATATTCAATTTATTAGCTTGGATCAATAAAATCTAGAATTATTGTTGCTGTGTGCAGAGTCCTTGCATTTATATGTGGAAAAAAAATCATAGAAGATAAATGTGATCCATTGTTTGAATTTACATTTTATCAGCCATTACTATCAAGGACTGACTGCATTGTTTTTCAAGTAATATTGCAAAATTCCACATTCCTGCAGGATGACAAGATGATTAATTTAGAGCACACCACTGTCAAGATCTCAGGGGGAGTATTCATGAGATGGATCATCCTTATACCTTCAAGGAATGATAATTTCTCTAAGCGTTACTATAGAATAGCATTAGCTATGTTGACAAATTGGTTATGTCCTTCAATGTTACTCTAAATAAAAAGATAACTTAAAATACTGTTGACATAATGGAAGAGTTGTTGTGGCACTTTGGACCTCCAGTATTATGAAAAGTCTATTAGGTGCTGAAAGTCTGGTACACATAAAATTAATTGTATGAGAGGTAAACATAAGGCATATAATAACTTCATGTTGGATTTTTTATTTTTTTATGCCCACCAGGGATATTATTATTCATAATCTCAAGCAATTCCAAGAAGATTTATTATAATTCATACAGTATGCATAAGCCATTTTACATTAAAATTCATTGTTGCTAGAGACATGGTGGCTTAGTTTTTATTGTTGCTGCCTAGAGGATCCAACATCCTGGGTTTGAACACCGCTCAAGGATGTTGTCTGTGCGGAGTCTGCATGTTCTCCCCTTGTTTTCAAGGGTTTTCCTCCAGGTACTTGGGTTTTCCTCCTGTAACTCTAAAGAAATACAATCAAATTGACCCAACTATGAGTGTGGATGTTTGCACAAGTGGGACCTGTAATGAAACGATGCTCTATCCAGATCTAATGTTATAAGACATGGGCTCTCCACAATCCTGAACTGCATTAAGTAGGTTTGAGAATGTTATATATTTTATGTTAAGTTTTGTTGCTAAACAAATTCTATTATATATTGTATATTATGTGAATTTATATAACTCTTAAGTATTATTTGATCTGTGATTGTTAGTCACTAGATTGTTTTTCTTGATTGTGTAATCACAAGATTGCTGAGGTATATTTGAACATAGGCCCTATTCCTTCCATTCACTAACTCCTACCCCCCTCCTTTCCTATGCTACATGGTGCAGTACCAAGCATGAGGTGTCCACTATTTTGGACAGTTGATTCTATTCTGAAAAATGGTGGTTGATTGAAAAATTCTAAAAAGATTACTTTCTCTCTGTATGCATGGAAAAGCATGTTGAAAAAGAGATATGAAAACATTATTATTTAGGGTTCTGAATGAGGAATGGTATGCCCCAAGTAAAGAGGCTCATATATAGAATGTGCCCACAAGCAGAGCTTAAAAATCCTTTGCAAAATATCTACTGATCTAAACTGGCACATGACCTAAGCAATCAAAATTTTTCAATTAAAGAAAAGCTTCCCTAATACTGAAAGGCACAAAGTGATATGTGTAAATTCTTTAAGAAAGAAACATATTCTAATAAACAATTACACATACACAAAGAGGGAAACCAATGATCTGAATAAAATAACATTATGCAATCTCAAAGTGATGAAAAAGCATAATAGAAGCTCAAACCAAATGAAAAAGCACAAATGAAAAACTCACATACATCAAATAATATAGCATATTACAAGATCAAACTAAATAAAATACAACCCCAATTCCAATGAAGTTGGGACGTTGTGTAAAACATAAATAAAAACAGAATACAATGATTTGCAAATCCTTTTCAACCTATATTCAATTGAATACACTACAAAGACAAGATATCAAATGTTCAAACTGATAAACTTTATTGTTGTTTTGCAAATCTTCACTCATTTTGAATTTGATGCCTGCAACACGTTCCAAAAAAGCTGGGACAGGTGCATGTTTACCACTGTGTTATATCACCTTTCCTTTTAACAACACTCAATAAGTGTTTGGGAACTGAGGACACTAATTGTTGAAGCTGTGTAGGTGGAATTCTTTACCATTTTTGCTTGATGTACAACTTCAGTTGCTCAACAGTCCAGGGTCTCCGTTGTCGTATTTTGCACTTCATAATGCGCCACACATTTTCAATGGGAGACAGGTCTGGACTGCAGGCAGGCCAGTCTAGTACCCGCACTCTTTTACTACGAAGCCACGCTGTTGTAACACATGCAGAATGTGGCTTCGCATTGTCCTGCTGAAATAAGCAGGGACATCCCTGAAAAAGACGTCGCTTGGATGGCAGCATATGTTGCTCCAAAACCTGTATGTACCTTTCAGCATTAACGGTGCCTTCACAGATGAGCAAGTTATCCATGCCATGGGCACTAACACACCCCCATACCATTACAGATGCTGGCTTTTGAACTTTGCGCTGATAACAATCTGGATGGTCCTTTTCCTCTTTGGCCCGGAGGACACGACGTCCATGATTTCCAAAAACAATTTGAAATGTCGACTCGTCAGACCACAGCACACTTTTCCACTTTGCGTCAGTCCATCTCAGATGAGCACAGGCCCAGAGAAGCCGGCGGCATTTCTGGGTGTTGTTGATATATGGCTTTCGCTTTGCATGGTAGAGTTTTAACTTGCACTTGTAGATGTAGTGATGAACTGTGTTAACTGACAATGGTTTTCTGAAGTATTCCTGACCCCACGTGGTAATATCCTTTACAGAATGATGTCGGTTTTTAATGCAGTGCCGCCTGAGGGATCGAAGGTCACGGGCATCCAGTGTTGGTATTTGGCCTTGCCGCTTATGTGCAGAGATTTCTTCAGATTCTCTGAATCTTTTGATATTATGGACAGTAGATGATGAAATCCCTAGATTACTTGCAATTGTACGTTGAGAAACGTTGTTCTTAAATTGCTGGACTATTTGCCCACGCAGTTGTTCACAAAGTGGTGAACCTCGCCCCATCCTTGCTTGTGAACGACTGAGCCTTTTGGGGATGCTCCTTTTATACCCAATCATGACAAACACCTGTTTCCAATTAACCTGTTCACCTGTGGAATGTTCAAAACAGGTGTTTTTTGAATATTCCTCAACTTTCCCAGTCTTTTGCTGCCCCTGTCCCAGGCTTTTTTGGAATGTGTTGCAGGCATCAAATTCAAAATGAGTGAAGATTTGTAAAACAACAATAAGGTTTATCAGTTTGAACATTTGATATCTTGTCTTCGTAGTGTATTCAATTGAATATAGGTTCAAAACGATTTGCAAATCATTATTTTCTGTTTTTATTTACGTTTTACACAACGTCCCAACTTCATTGGAATTGGGGTTGTAGGTCAATGTGAGTATAGTACAAACATACAACAAATAAAATAGCACAATGCAAGCTTAAAACTATTTAAATGGAATGAATAGCATATTACAAACTAATAAAACTTTTAAACAAAGTAAAAGCATCATAATACAAGCATCAATAAAATTAAATACTGTAGCACTGTATATTGTGGAAAATCTTTTAATCAAGTAAAATAAATGGTTAATACACCCCAAATTAAAATACCACCTCGTACAAAGTGAGACTTTAACAAGTAACCAAAGTATAGAAAGAGTCCTAAGCCAACCCATGCCACATGAAAAATATAAAACTTGTATCATACTGGGTTCCATTGAGGAAGCAATGAGAAAGACACATTCTTCTAGCTTTGCATCCCACCCTGGAATGACCTTATAACCAGTACTCTGTCCTTGCCCATATGGCATATACTTACCAACCCACTGAGTGGTGATCAGAGAAAATTTGATTTAAAATATCTGTACAATCAATGCACAAATATTTTTAATTAAAAAAATGAGAACATCATCAAAAGAGTTGAAAATGCACCTAGTAACAAACAGCAAATCATTTGCTTGGCTCCTAGAATGAATACATTTTTAGTCTGTCTTGGTACAATACAAATGAGTAGAAAATGCCAAAAATAGAAATCATGAAAAATGTCTTTGGCTACTATACGTTAACATGATGATTTAAAACAATGACTGTGTAGTCCAGGGAGACTTAAATGATAAAGAAGAGGATGAAGACACCATTACTAAGATCAGTATTTCTGTTAGAGAATGAAAGTGTTTTAAAGCAATTATTTCCCAGACTGATGAAGATAAAAGTAAAGGAAAAGACAAAGAATCAAAAGATGACTGGAACTGGAATTTTAGATAGACAGTTAGATTTATTTGCCTCAAGGGAAAATTTAGGTTGGTTTCATATGGGTGATAAGAGAGGGGAATTAACAGAAATGTCTCCTTTGTAAACAGATATCTAACCATTTTCAATAAATACCATGGGTTTAAACAAAACTAACTAACTTTCTCTATCTTCAAACAGAAACATCTCAGAAGATGACCTCATTCCATCACAACACTGCTCAGTGTAATTACCAGGTCTAAAATACTGAACTGGCAGCAGCTCTAGAGAATGTGACTGATTGCTGCCTTGTGATTTATTTCTGTGAAGACCCTGTCATCTCAAAGTGAAAAGCATTGACCTCTGGTAACATGCTTCTCAGCTATATGCCTTCATGAACTAGTATCCCAAGAAGCAACCCAACATGTCATGTTTCCCATTGCAAAGTCACCTCTAGTTGAATCATGAGTACCTAACACACAGAGAACTACCCAGATAGGATGGGATACATCCAACACTTTAAACTGATGCTAGACTGCTGCCTGACAATAACTTTCCATTATACAATGCTGTGGTTGGACATTCTTAACCCCAAGCATTTAAGTAATCAGTCTTCCTTCTTGGGGGCTGTTCTTCAAAAATACCAAATTCCAATCCCTTCAGACAGTCTCTTTGAAGACTGCTAAACCCCAGTTGCCAGAACAGTCCAAGCATATTAACTTGTTTGTGGCAAACTGGTGTGTTTAGAGGCCATCCCCCGAGTACTGTAGGTCACAGATGAATTAGTCTAGCCTGAAGGTCACTTAGGAGGGTGAACGGATAACAGTGCTTGACTGCCCGATGAGGGTTTCAGTGATACATTTGAAAAAATATAGAACATATGAGAGAATTGCTGGCTGTGTTAGTGTCAGGTGCACATCTGGCTGCTATCTAGGCCTGCCTTTCTTTCTCACTAGTTTGAATTTGCATGTTATGTCATTGAGTGAGGTCCACTTGTGGAGGTAGACTTTGACCTCTTTCAACCTCTCACCTTCTCTCTCTCTCTCATTTTTCCTAGGGCACGAAGCGGAAGCGGAAGCAAAGCAGAAGCGGACAATGGCCGACAGTGAGGTGAATCGCATTGCAACTGTAGTCGAGGAACTCCAGGCACTCGATGAACAGATTCAGAATCTTCTGTCCAGACGAAGATACCTCAGAGATCTGAAGGCTCGGCTGTTGGATAAACCGTCCTCGCCATCTGTTATCGGCGTAACATCAACCCCGCGTTGTGCCGCGCAAGTCACCTTCACCCCCGCGCCTCGTAGGAGCGACACCGATGATGACCTCGGTGTATTTCAGCTATGCAGGCGGGGGTTCAAGGCCAGAACACCTCCATCGGTACAGGCAAGCATCGTAACCCAGAACCGGTTTGACCCTCTAAGCGTCCCCAGTTCGCCTTCAGCTCCTGGTGATGTAATTGTGGTAGGTGATTCTATTGTTAGGAACCTCAATATCACTTGCCCTAATAGAAAATCTTTTGTTTCTTGTTTTCCCGGTGCTCGTGTCCGAGATGTGACGAGACGTGCACCGGCGATCTACAAGAACAGGGCAGTTGGAGCCATTGTTATACATGCTGGCGTAAACGACATAAGGCACCGACAGTCGGAGATCCTCAAGGCAGACTTCACTGCATTAATTAAAGACACAAAGGAGAGGACCCCATCGGCAAAGATATTCATCTCGGGTCCACTCCCTCTCGTCAGACGATCAAACGAGTATTACAGTCGTCTGCTTGGTTTAAACAACTGGCTGCAGGGCTTCTGCAAGAATCAAGACATCGGGTTCATTAACAACTGGGATCTCTTTTGGGAAAGACCGCGTTTCTTCAAGCGAGATGGCCTGCATCCGAACAGCTTCGGCGCCCGGGTCCTCTCCGAAAACATAGCGAAGGTAATTCGTTTATCTTGACTATCTATCTCTGCTTTTAACCCCTTCCGAAATGCCACTCCTGTGTTTGGTCATGATAATTGTTTAAAAAAATCTTCCATAAAAGTGCGCAACATAAATACTGTAATAACCAATCTTAATGCACATAGAAAATCTAGGCAATACGGCATAAACGCCAATAATTTAATTAAAGTTACTACTTTAGATGAACAATGTATTAAAACTGTAAAAACAGATCATAGATTAAATAAAAAATACACGCAGAGCGGCGCTAATAAAAATAACTTAATTCCTGTTCCCTATATCAATAACGCACATAGTATTCATCTCTGCTCCTCCGAAACATTGAATATGGCACTATTAAATATTAGAGCTTTAACTAACAAGACGTTTTTTATCAACGACATTATTAGTGAAAAAAAAATAGATTTTATTGCACTAAGTGAAACGTGGCTTAGCTCAGATGGCGCAGCTGTTTTAATCGAATCTGCGCCTCCGGATTACAGTTTTACTCGTGCTGATCGCCAAGGAAAGAGAGGTGGAGGGCTAGCAAACATTTACTCTAGCAGGTTAAAATGTAAAAATATCAGTTTTGGTAAGTTCAAGTCTTTTGAGTATCTCGCCATTGTTATTCAGGGAGATTCTCACGTTCTAGTATTATCCGTGTATAGACCTCCTAAATTCAACGCGTCTTTCTTTGAGGAATTCTCTGACTTGATGTCAATCTTAATTACGAACTATGACGCACTCTTAATAGTCGGCGACTTTAATTTTCATGTAGATAATCAATGTGACCAAAAAGTAAAAGAATTTATGAACCTCCTGGACTCTTTTGATTTGAGACAGCTCGTTAATCAGCCTACACATAAAGCAGGTCATACGTTAGACTTAGTAATTACTAAAGGACTAAAAGTTGATATAAAGCAGGTCATTGATACGGGTCTTTCAGACCATTTTCTTCTACTTTTTAATATAGAAATAATGATAGAAAACACTCATGAGAAGCATATTGTTAAAAAACGCTTCTTTGACTCATCAGCAACTTTAAAACTTACAAACATTCTAACCAATCAGTCCGTTTATAGAGCCAACTATAATAGCGAGGAGAATGTAAATAGTAAGGTGGAAAGATTTAATACTAAAGTGAGGGCTGCTGTTGACATAGTTGCACCTGAAAAGACAGTTAAAAAATCTTCTAGCATTGTTATACCTTGGAAGACCCAAAGAGTGTCTGATTTAAAGAGAACATGCCGTAGAGCTGAGCGTAAATGGAGGAAGACTAAACTAACTATTGACTATGAGATATTAAAAGTTAAAATAACAGAATACAATAACACAGTCCGTCTTGAGAGGCGCTGCTATTTCTCTAAGATTATAAATAACAATGCTAGTAATCCCAGAGTGTTATTTTCGACAATTGATCATCTGTTAAACCCAGGTAACTCAAAGGAATGCCTCCTAAGTACTTCCAGTAAAACCTGTGAGGCTATCGCTGTATTTTTCAATCAAAAAATTAATGATATTAGAAATAACATAGTATATCTCCCCAACACTAAGGATCCCCCGAAACCCCAGTACTCCATAATAAATAAATTAGAGTCTTTCACTAGGATAGATTTACCTGATTTACATAAAATAATTTCTCAAATGAAACCATCCACCTGTGCCCTTGACCCAATACCAACAAATTTTTTCAAAGAAGTATCGGGTGTGCTTATTGATAATGTTCTTGACATAGTAAATTCGTCATTAGATACGGGGGTCTTCCCAGACTGTCTTAAGACTGCGGTAGTTAAACCCCTACTTAAGAAAAATAATCTCGACCCCTCTTCTCTTGAAAATTATAGACCCATCTCTAACCTGCCTTTCTTAAGTAAAATTCTAGAGAAGGCAGTCATTATGCAGTTAAATGAGCACCTCAATAAACATGCTATTCTTGATAAATTTCAGTCAGGTTTTAGAACAAATCACAGCACAGAAACTGCACTCGTTAAAGTAGTAAATGACTTGCGGGTAAATGCAGACAGAGGCCATTTATCTGTTCTCATCCTCTTAGATTTGAGTGCCGCATTTGACACTATTGATCATAATATTCTTAAGAATCACCTTAGTCAATGGGTGGGCCTCTCTGGCAGTGTCTTAAACTGGTTTGAATCCTACCTGGCAGGGAGAAAATTCTTTGTTAGTTGTGGTAATTATAACTCAAAGACACATGATATTCTATATGGTGTTCCACAAGGCTCTATCCTGGGTCCGCTGCTCTTCTCAATCTACATGCTTCCATTAGGTCAGATTATCTCGGGACATAACGTGAGCTACCACAGCTATGCTGATGACACACAGCTGTATTTATCAATAGCACCTGATGACCCCAAATCTCTTGATTCGCTAACACAATGTCTAACCTGTATCTCAGAATGGATGAATAGTAACTTTCTCAAATTAAATAAAGAAAAAACCGAAATCTTAGTGATTGGCAATAATGGATACAATGAGGCTATTAGAAATAAACTGGATGCATTAGGATTAAAAGTCAAATCGGAGGTAAAAAGCTTAGGGGTAACCGTTGATTGTAATCTGAATTTTAAATCGCATATTAATAAAATCACTAGGACAGCATTTTTTCACCTAAGGAACATAGCAAAAGTTAGACCTCTTATATCATCGAAAGATGCAGAGAAATTAGTTCATGCGTTTGTCTTTAGTCGGCTAGATTACTGTAATGCACTCCTCTCAGGACTACCCAAAAAAGACATCAATCGTTTGCAGTTAGTGCAGAATGCAGCTGCTAGAATCCTTACCAGGAAAAGAAAATCCGAACACATTTCTCCAGTTTTGATGTCACTACACTGGTTACCTGTGTCATTCAGAATTGACTTTAAAATTCTGCTTATGGTTTATAAAGCTTTAAATAATCTCGCCCCATCTTATATATCGGAATGTCTGACACCTTATATTCCAAATCGCAACCTCAGATCCTCAACTGAGTGTCTCCTTAGAATTCCAAGAGCAAAACTTAAAAGAAGTGGTGAGGCGGCCTTCTGCTGTTATGCACCTAAAATCTGGAATAGCCTGCCAGTAGGAATTCGCCAGGCTAATACAGTGGAGCACTTTAAAAAACTACTAAAAACACATTACTTTAACATGGCCTTCTCATAACTTCACTGTAATTTAATCCTGACACTCTGTATATCCAATTCATTATAATAACTATTCATTCAAAATTTGTACTAACCCCTACTCTCTCTTCTGTTTTCTTTTCCGGTGTCCTATTGGTGGTGGCTTGTGCCACCACCATCTACCCAAAGCACCATGATGTTCCAACAATGATGGATGGATTAAAAGCCAGAAGTCTGTATAACCATCAGCATCAAGTGACTCCGTGAGAACCCTAACTACAAAGAGGACTATTTCATTTATGTTAGGTAGAATGCCCAAAGGGGACTGGGCGGTCTCGTGGCCTGGAACCCCTACAGATTTTATTTTTTTCTCCAGCCTTCTGGAGTTTTTTTTTGTTTTTTCTGTCCACCCTGGCCATCGGACCTTACTCCTTTCTATGTTAACTAATGTTGTCTTATTTTAATTTCTTATTTGTCTTTTATTCTTCTTTTCTTCATTATGTAAAGCACTTTGAGCTACTTTTTGTATGAAAATGTGCTATATAAATAAATGTTGTTGTTGTTGTACTGAAATCATTGATGAAGAACTTAAAAAGACCTGTCTGGGCTGCTTGGTTGACCATCCTATAATCAAATATGTTCTGGAGAAAGTACACAATCAGCATTCTCCCACTGATATTTTACCTAATTCAATATACATAAAATGATGTTGAGATAATTTTTGCAAACAGTTGCTCAAGTCCAATTTTATAATGGAAACTTCTTTTAGTTCTATAAATATGATTCGTATGAACCACTGTGTTTTCATTGATGTATGAGGCTGGAAAGTCTGAAGCCTCACCCTTCAGGTAAAATTTGATAGAGTCAAAAACAAGCTCTATTGTTATTTCTGAAAAATACCAGATTTCACGTATATTCATAAGCCTTTAGCCCTTCTAAAGAATTTTTTTTAATTTATGTGCTGCTGGCTTGAAGAGGTTCTCTCCTTCCTCTTCCTTAAGTGTGCAATCTGTGGTCTGAGTTTCAGCCTTGGTACAAGTGTGACACGACATAGACATTTTCACAAAATCTGAGTAGAAATACTAGGAAATGCAGTTTGTAGGATGGAAGAATTGTAATTTTAATTAATGGAGAGGTACAGATTCATGAAACTGTAATAATGCACTTGTTCATTACCTTCAACATTGTGATACAAGTGGATTATGCTTGTTTGCCCGTCAAAAAAGTGTTCCTCAAGTTTATGCTGGGGAAAGTCAAAGAACTTCAAGAGTTCCTGGAATTTTGGGTAATTTCTCTTTAGACAAATAGAACTTTAATTGTCTCAAGGGAAAATTTTGCCTTTCTAGACACAGGAATTACAAATGCTGACTTTGCTAATGATAAGAGAGAAGTTACAGTGAGGCCTTATAAAGTCAAATTGCTGTAGGTGTGAAGGAGCCCCAGTAGTGTTGCTTTACACATTTTGTTGTCTAAAAGTATCTAATGAGTGTGTTATAGAAAAGTGGTGCAGCTTTGCTAATAATGGCAATCGGCTTTGTCTTCATTTTCTCCTTTGCTACTACCTCCAGTGGGTCAAAAGTGATTCCCACTCTCTTTTTATAGAACTTCTTGATCATGTTCCTAAATCAAGCTCATGGCAACTTTAACTTTTATCTGTACCATTTATATTTATTTGATGAACCTCTGAAACATAGCATTGTATAATAGATATAGTGGATATGTATAACTTTGGAGTTTATGTAAAATAACTCATCAATATTTTTTGACTCTAGATATCTCTGTGTTACTACTGCAGTGCACAAAACTCCTTGTTTGTATAGCAGCACATGATCATATGCTTTTTATGTTCTCCAGTCCACAGTACAACTTAGTTTACTGAGTATGCAACTAAACATTTGTTTTTTTTTTAATCAATAATCAGTGGCAGGTTTGATAGGATTAGTACTATTGATGAATGGATATAATCAATATAAGGAAATAATGCTGTTGCCATTAATGATGAACCATGAAGATCACGGCTTATAATAATGTTAAATGTAAACAGTTAAGATGATAATGTGATACTGTTGAATGTCATCAGTTACTTAAATATGCCAAAACACTAATAACATATAGAAATATAGAACTTATAGGCATAATAAATTACTTTTTAAAATTAAAATATATCTACTGTATGTTCCCATAAGAGGGACAATTGTGTGTTAAATTTGCATTCCATAATAATGAAGACAGGCTTGAGGAAGTAGAGATTATTTAACTAAGGAATCTATAACCTTAAGGACTGCAGTTGTACAATCTTTTGTAAGTTTAAACTTGCTCAGTAAAAAGGAATCCTGTTATCAGCACTTAGAAAGCCTTCAGAAATAATTTTCTACATTAAGCATTTTTAAAGAAATTTGTTAAATTTAAAAAAGTGATAAAACAAGAATTATAAGAAATGTAATATAACTTACCCCAAAACATTTTAAATGCCAAGAAAGCTAATATTCTCTACAGCTGTTAAGCTAAAAATAAATAAAAACTAAGTAAAAAACAAATTCTAACAGGATTACCAATTAATTAAATCTGCAGTTAAAATAAATTAAAAATGTAAAAACATGGCTAATAAACACAAAGAATAACACAAAAATGACTTATGTAGTGCAGCAAATGACATTTACTAGTATCCTCAAAACAGTAAATAGTCTGTCCATCCACCCATTCTTCCATTCATTTGCTGAACATGCTTTTGTATGCTTGTATCTACAATATAAATACGACAGCAATTGGTTACATAACAGTTTTTTTAAGTCATTATATCAAAGGAGCACTAATTCATATCAGTATATAAATCAAAAATAAAAACTACAAATACATCAGCCAGTAACCATACACGATTGCACAGTTTCAATTTCTTCAATGCACAAATGTCTCCATAACTGTAAAATGTTTCTCTGCCCAAAGATGAGAACATACACTTTACCAGGTTGTATAATTCCTCATAGAACCCTTTCTTGACGAAGAACCATTTCATTTTGTGAAGGGGCCTTTACATGTGAAATTGGTTCTCTGGGCTTTGGAAAGGTTACTAATATGCTGACAAACCAGGAATCTTTAATGCCTATAAGGCTAGAGCAGGATACTAACAGATAAAGAAAACCTGAACTTACCCTGTGTTATTGTATACAGCAAGAATCCTTTTAAAATGAGGAACCCACTGGTATTTCACAAATCTGTTATCCTTTATTCATGGTAATTTATACAGTATAACCAGTTACAGATCTAAATAAATAGTGGTTCTTTCTAGAACCTTTATATGGATGGCTCTTTGAAGAACCAAAAATGGTTCCCTTGTGGCATTGCCCTGAAGAACCACTTTGGCATCTGTATTTTTAAGAGTGTAGTTGGTACATGAATAATTCTTGATCAGCATTTTATAATGACAAAATACAGATTATTTTTCTTTAACATTTTTGTAAGTTTACAATAAATTACATTGGATATAGTTGCATTTCTTAACGTAGAACAGTGATGAAGTATAACCTTTTGTTCTGTTTTTTTTTTAACTCTCACTTTGTCTGTTCTGTTTTTCTTTCATTATCATGTTAACTATGATAGTAGCATGTATGTGTGATTTACACTTCTATAAATATTATGAAACCTATGGTGATTAAAATAAGTTGTTTACTTTTTTGCTGCCTAATGAACATTTTTGTACTATTTGTGTTTTACTCTATAAACAGTTCATTATTTTGAAATCATATTATATTTTTCTACAATTGTATTACTTACATGCAGCCAGAAACATCACATGCTAATGTATTTCTGTCTTCTGGCAAGGTGAGTGGAAAGAAATTCAATATGTTTTAGCATAAAGACAAAATCCACAGCTAGCAACCAATATATAGAGAGGATGACAGAGGATGTAGTTGACACCAGAATGACAAGAAATGATATATAGTGCAAGACAGGTGTTGGGGCATAATGTATCTTAGTAGAGTGTGCACTGGCAACTGTAATCCATAAGGTTATGCCAGTGTCACTAGGCTACTAGCACAATAAAGCAGTGCTAATAAGCTTATAGGTATGGTTGCCTTCAAACTCAGGAATGATATGCACTCTGGAGGGAGTAACAACAAATGCCTCCAAGATCAGGTCATTGACGGAGAGTCAATAGGTACTAGTAGGGATCCTCTGTATCAAGTATGACATTTTTTGTCACACTGAATCAAACATAGGTGACTTGGGGTAGTAGGCCTACATGGTCCTGTAATTGGATTTTAGCATTCAGAACTGTAGGGACACTTGGAGAGCTAAGTGGAATACTAGACATATCATCTTAGAAAAACCAACCTACAAGTGGCCTTGGGCTGCAAGGTCAAAGCCTCTTTCTGGCAGAGCTCCAATGAACAATGGAAGAAAGAGAGGAAAATAAAGACCAAGAACAAGCAGGACAGCATTTCTGAAGGTCAGGATTTGAAGAAGTATATAACAAATATATCAAATCCATCTAATCTAATACTAATAATTAAGCCTTGCATTCTGCAAGCAATTTCGTTTTTATTGCGGAAAGGATAACCTAGTTATCATGACAGTATATATAGAAACAGAGAAAATTATAGAAAAGTAAATAAGTAGAGTGATAATTTTACACTGCCAGCTTAATAACTGCAGGATGGACGGGGAGGAGATGGTTTTTTATTTCTTAAGGAACATTAGTTAGCAGAAATTACAGAATAAAGAACATTTAATTGCTTCGAGGACTACCATATTCATCAATATTAAAAGTTAAAAATTCAAACATTAATGCTACATTGTGACTGAAGAAAAAAACAGACATTAATGGCTGTAAAAAGCATTAAAAAGCATAGTATGTATAAAGCATTAAAAAGTCATAGATTACTTACCAGATTTAAAAACACTTAGCTGTGTCCTTATCTGTTTTATCATATAGAATACTGTGCATTTCAAAGTAAAATCCTTCAGATAAAAGAAGGATGATGGAGACGCATGCTTCCCATACTCTCACTCTCTAAAATTTATCATGATGCATAATCATGTGAGAAGAGTGAATTGCATGCCACCCATTCTCTTTTTGTCTTACATATGGTGTGAAGAAGATCCATTACAGACATTTTTTTCACTTCATCTACCCAAAGTGTGAAGATGAATGGGACACATTATTACTCTTACTCAACCAAAAGAAAATCATTAAAATGTGAAAAAAGTAGATGCAAACCTCCTATACTGTAATTTTTTCCCATTCACTGCAGTGTACACTGCTGGTAGAAAAATGGAGATGCATGACTCATTGTGCTGTGAGGTGTCATAAAACAGCGAATGGGTGTATATTAGATTAGATGAACTTTATTAATTCCAAGGGGAAATTAACATGCATTCAGCGGCAAAAACATACAAAAAACTAATACAGACTCACAGAACAGATAACACAGCCAATCAATCAATACATAAGTAAATACATAAAAAATAAATAAATGTATATTGTGCAGAAATTACAAAATGAACTTAAAGAGTATGTCTTGACAAAGTGGAATATGGCAATTATACAAAACAAAAAAATCAAAAGCAAGGTATCGTGATCAAGAAACAATAGAAAGACGCACATGTAAAGAATTTTGTTTTGAAATGCAATAATGGATACATGATGGAGCATTATGCCGGCATTTAAGATGTCAGATGTTGCTACGCATAAACCCATGCTTCTAGGTAACAGACTCACAAAATGGTGGTACATCTGGAAAAGCAAATGAAGATAAAAACAACAGATTAATACAATAACTGTACTGCACTAAAATATCAGAAAGTAAGGAAAAAATGGAGAGCAAACCATACACTTTTGTGAAAATCCAAGATCTGAAAAACATTCTGAAAGAAGAACACTCGTTACATTTTGTTTATGACTGCTTTATCCTAATCCTATGACAATCACCTGTTTTTACCATTTTATATTTTTTCCTATTGTTCCTTTACCACACCCTAACTTTTGTACCTATATATTGAATTCATAGAAATATTCTAGAGGTAGCTGTTGATCTGCAGATCACTATTATATTATAGCTGGCTAATGCCTTTATTAAAGGCAGAGTACAAGACCAGAATAAAATATATCTTTTCACAAGTATGTTTGATATTTGGAGCATATGCAGTTTAAGTGACCTATCCAGGGCAGATATTGAGAATACTTCTCTACAGAAATGTTCAAGCTTTTGTTTGTAACATCAATAGCAAACTACAGTCAGAATCACATTCTGATCTCTGCAATGCCCATCCTGTCCCTGGATTTGTTTGATTTGTAGTGGGCTGTAAATTTCAATTTGTGACAAGTCAGATTCATATAGAAAAGCAGACAAATTGAGTATTCATAAAAACAAATCCTCTGGGTCAGATAGGGTATTTATTCAAGATTTTACTTTCATTTAATAAATTCTGTAAAGTCCAAATTGTTCATAAAACATACAAAACACACTGCATATTTTTAACTGTTCTAAATTAAATTCAGAACTACAAATCCATCAAATAGAAACACACACACAATTAAACCTGAACTGTGATGCAGCATTTCTGACTTGTCCACAACCCAAAATTTATTGAGAATTCATACAGATGAAACCTATGTGATGCTGTTTACATGCAACTTAATTTTACATTGTCAAGGCAGGTCATCGCACAACATCTGGCACTAAAAAGTACAGTGTGTCATGTGAGAAAATTTGCATTGTCCTTGCAGATGCTTCAGATTTTCAAAGTGACAGCTGGTATTAGTATCTTGCCTATTCTGCATCTCTTTAATAAGTAACATCTTGTGCATTGAATTATGAATTCTTAGCAGAATCAATGCCTGGCCACAGGTTTAAGAATACTTATTTTCATATATACTGTAAGAGTAAGTGCTTTTTATTTAACAAAGTTTTTTTGATATAGTACACAAGAAATTGTCATTTCTATTTGTCATAGAAAACCATCTGCTGTAAGTAATTAAATGCAATTTTTAATGAATTCAAACCAAGTTATATGATATTAATGTTTCATATTTTAGAAGTGAAAAAATGTAATCATAAGTGTGCATCTGTTTCTAATCTAACGTCTTAAAGGAGAATTTGCCATCACACTGCTGAAACAGACAATATAAATCCGAACTTGCATGTTCAACAAATAGCACACCCTCAAAATTCACCACACGTTCGAGTTGTCAAAAAGTTACTTTAACATTTACATTCTTTTTCCATTGTTGGTTTGTCATCATTATTCCAGTTTTTTGGTAAGGATCATGGTGGAAAAAAACTTCAGTTAGACTGACCAGGCCATCCTATTCACATCAACTTCCTTTGGTTTTTCTTGGCGAAATTCTAGATGCGCCAGACACCAGATAAAGGATACAATTCCTTTTTTGTATTACTGGCAGTAATTTTGTTTTTAGTTAAGAGTAATTACGTTTGTGAATTCTTCAGAATTTAAGAGCTATTTTAAAAGAGCTCTGCAGCTACTATGAAATTAAGCTTAAGCCACAAACTAATGGTAAGCATTTATTTAAGAAAGGTTAAGTTTAAATTAGGGCAATGTTTGATGTATAAGCATAAAAAATATTATTGATGTTTGCACAACTGGGAGTAGTTAGTATGCTATATAAAAAAGAAATGTGAATCCTAGCCTTTCTGTTATTGTTCTCTACCACAAAAGTGTGCATAAAACCTAGAAGATTAAACTGTATGAGGCACTAGTAAATATTTTGTATAATTGTGAGTTCAATATAAGAATGACATTATAGTGTAAAAAAGGAAACTATCAGGCATGTATTATCAGTTGAAACTAAATATTCTTCCAAATCAAAAACATCAATGATGTACAGTGAAAAAATTATTAAAGTAACAGTATAAAATACATTTAATGCAAAATAAAAACTTGAAAATAGGGTGCTTAACAAATAACACGATGTACAAATGAAAAACTGAATGTTGTTACAATTTAGGTGTACTAATGTTTGATGTCGCTATCCCCACTATGTGAAGATGTACCCTTGAGATTTAGGTCACCTTCAAAATTGCTCTGGGGCTTGGGTTTTATTATAACAGGATTCACTGACCATTATTTTAGATTGTTGGATATTATATATGTAACCACCAGTGCATTGCTTGGCCTTCACACCTCATATACTCCCTAAAATAGGTAATTGGAGCATTTGACTATTAGAGAACTTTAAATGATGATTTAACTTCTTGAAGCAAACAGTTGTTAAGGCTCTGGAAAGAATCAAATAATTAGATAAACAGTCTCTGGTGCAATATGATCCCAGTCAACATCATTGTCTATTGTAGAATTATAGACTTTCTCTCTATGATAGACAGAAAGTCAGTGAGCAGCAGGGGTGGGCCAACTCATATGAAGTTTACAAGAATTGACTTTTTTGTATCTGCTTCTTGTATCATGGCTATTTAAAGATATTAGGGCCTGTCTTATAGTTGAAAAAGGTATTTGTAATACGCAATATGCTTCTCCTAGTACAACTTAAAATATACAGTGTATGTGTTTATAAATGCTAAATAGGTGTGTAAACATACTTACATATGGTATGTAACCAAAAACAATATACATGTCCACAACCATTTAGGCTTAGATTGGAGTTTTTAACACATACCAAAACAATATTAGCCTTATTTGTGTTTTCATTATAAATAAGATTTTACTCTTCGGCTTGTTTCAGCAAATGTACCAGTTTGTGAAATGTTCTCTGTTGAGACCTCCTTAGACAAAAGCTTTACAAGCTCAGCTGCTATTTGTGCATTTTAGGGCATTTAAGTGCATTTTCATCCAGTGTCTCACTCTTTTGTGTGTTGTTTAGTTTGTTTGAGACTTTTGTTCATGTTCTCTTCTTTGTTTTGCTTCTTTGTGTTTAGGCATGTTGACACATCAACAATATTATCAGCCAAAGCCATGGGTATGTGTTGCCATAACATGGATATTATTGTTATGGACATACATAGATCATCATGAGTAACCGCACAGATGCCATCTTAAAAATCTGACTATTAATTTTTCTTTAAAATTCATCTTTTATTTTAGTAATAAACACAATGGCTGGAGCCCGCTGGTGATTTTTATTTCTAGTCTGCCCCTATGTCACTGGTCCAGGTTATTTGTCAATATGTGTTTCAGAATTAACCAGACACATTGTTTTCAAGTTGTCTGAGTTGACAGTATCAACATATAAAAACATGCAATTGTGTTACTAAGAGGACAACACAATAAGATAAACAATGAGATAAAGGCTATTAAAACAAATCCTGCATATCATTAGCCTGAAAAACCTCAATAGCAGTATCACATAGAGCTGATTCCTTGCATGCATCATGAGCACCTGCCTAATTTAACTTACTCCTAACTGGTGTAAATGATTGCCATAGTAAAAAAAATGGCTAAATTAGGAAACAAAACAAATAGGTCGCAGGTTCGAGTCTGGCAGCTTCCCAGAATTAGGCTTTTGAGTAATGAGCTGCTCTTATTGTTACTATTATAAAATGAAAACATACATTTGATTTGAGTCTGTTACAGCCGATGTAAATTTATGGTACTTGTATAAGTTACCTTTTTATTTATTTATTTAATTTTATTGATTATATTGTAATCACACAATATTCCATACAAATAGATCAATTTTTACAAAAGTAGGATTGAAAACAAATCAACCCCCACCCCTGAGAAAGAGAGCATGGCCAGCAGAGTAAAACTTAAAGCTAATAAAAATAAGTAAATAGATGAATTAATAAGTAAATAAAGATAAATGGAGAAGAAAAAGAAATGGGGAGAAAATCTGCTTCATCAGTGCTTTAAATGCGTATTCTAAAATGTTATTGATTAGATCCAGCCAGGTTTTGAAAAAGTTCTGTGAATTTAATTTTTTCCAGTTGCAAATAGTATATAACATCAGTTACCCACTAACGTAACAGAGGAGAGCTAGGATTCTTCCAGTTGAGCAAGATAAGTCTATTAGCCAATAGTGTAGTAAAGGCAATTACAGTTTGTTTGTCCTTCTCCTCTTTAAGCACATCTGGAAGTACACCAAACACAGCTGTTAATGGGTTAGGAGGGATTGGGACACCAAGGCTGTCTGATAGGCGTTTAAAAATGTTGGTCCAGAATGATGTTAATTTGGTGCAGGCCCAAGACATGTGACCCTGTGAGGTTGGGACTTGATTGCAGCGTTTGCAGGTTGGATCTTGCCCTGGAAACATTTTGGACAATTTTAAATGAGACAGATGTGCTCAATAATATAATTTTGAGTTGAATAATTGTATGCTTTGCACATATGGAGCTTGAGTGAATTCTCTGCATTGTATTTATTTGTTTATTTTTTATTCAGTTTTATTCTCTCAGTCACGTTCACGCTCCCCCTGATCTGCTGTTTTCAAATAAAGAGGTGAGCTCAGATGAGGATGAGGGTTCTACATCAGAGAAAGAGAACAGAAGCCCTCCCTGCAAGAAATGTTCACTCACACATAAGAACAACACAGCTGCACCAGGCATAAAGATGAAAGATGGCACCATTTGGATGCAGCAAGAGGTAGCCATCATCATGTTAGTCAGTCTGCCCCACACATGTCCTTCAACGAAACAGCAGGGCTTACAGAGCTCGCCAAGGTATCATGCAAAGTTCCGTTTGCGATTGTATTTCTTGATGGTCTTTATATGAAAAACATGTATATATGTTACTTATATAAATGCCACATCAAATGTTGTTTACCTATCTATATTTACTTATCTTCCTACAGCGTAAAGCCACAAGTAGAGCAGAGCTTCCTGTGTTTGATTGACACAGGCAAGCTGACAAAGAACATGTACAATGCCAGTCCTTATTAAGGAAAAGATCAGTTATGTAAAGTGCAACGGCAGCTTCCACCTGCAGCTATGACACATCAGTATGTGAGCGACTCTCCAAGCTAGTATTTAGATCTGATGGTGTATGTCCCCAAAAAAAGAAGTCTGACTGCATTCTCGTACCATTGCTCACGTACTGAAGTGTCAGCATGGCACTAATTGATTTATTATTCGTTACTATTTTTGGTATCTCATGTACGTGTTTATATTCTTATTTATTTGTGATTTTTTTTTCTTGCAACTTTCACTTTGAGCTACATTATTTGTATGAAAATGCACTATAGATAATAAACATTGTTTTTGTCCATACTTTAAGATCATTTTGATTTTTTGAAACTGGCTGTTATCAATCTTTTCCAGTTCCATTTTTATTTTAGTAACCTGTCTTAGTAGCAGTAAATTATTTCTAATCATGGAAAACAATAAGTGACTGGATGAGACATCAAGAGTCAAAAAACTGTCATTATAGCATCAGACAACATTTTTCAGTTGATATGAGCCATATGCCTTTGTGGCCAATTGTCACAGTTCAGGGAGATTTTAATGTTAGTTGTTCCACAGAACTGTGGTTCTATTCTGGTTTGGCTTGGGTTTCCTCCGTAGCTTTAGCTTCTTATCTCTTTATTTTTTATGTTGTATTTCAAGCATTCTTTTGCAATTTATGTTATTGAAATGCTTTTATTTTCCTTCTTTTGAATTTTATTAATTCTTAATGAGTATAGTTTTGTTTATTCTACTATTTTGTTCTTTCTTATGTTGATTGTCTTAGTGATGCTCCTTGGGCCTCATGTATAAATGGTGCATACGCACAAAAATGTTGCGTAAGCCCGTTTCCACGCTCAAATCGCGATATATAAAACCTAAACTTGGCGTAAAGCCACGCACATTTTCACGGTAGCTCCAACCCTGGCGTACGCAAGTTCTCCACTCAGTTTTGCAAACTGGTGGCACCCAGCATCAAAGCAGTGCTACTGTTCCAGTGTGGTTTCCCTTTCTTTTTTAGATCCACATCCCTGATGCGGCTTTATAAATACACTGACATTAACCGTATACTGTTCATTAGTTTAAGGCATCTGATTGTACTAACCTGTAACAATATAATGGTCCATGGAATGGCCAAACTATTCCAAATACCATAGCTGCTTTAGCGTTGTTACTCTCACTGCACCTTCTACTTTCAGCTGCACCTGTTAGGGGTTGCCACAGTGGATCATCTTTTTCCATATTACTCTCACTGCACCACTCAAGGCAGCTGATCGGAAAGAGAATTATCGGTATACAGAGTCAAGCACATGCTGCCTCAGCCATTCGCTATTTGAACTGCTCTCATCCGACAAACGCCTTAAGAGCCTTTCCTGTATGGACCTCGCAGTTCAGAAACAGTTTCATCCCAAGAACTCTAAACGCACTCAATCAATCCATCAAGTGCTCCTTATAGGACTGTTTGTACTTACAAGTACAATTACCTCACTGTAAACTTGCAATACAGTTATAATATTGCACAACCTGTACCACTTTATAAAGCGCATATTTACATATGATGATAATATCATTTTTAAGATGAAATACAGCAAAATATGTTTATTACATAATACAGATAAAATGTTAATGTCATTTAAATAATCTATACTGTTAATAATTAAACATATGAGGACACGGTGTCGCAGCGCTAGCGACCCAATTATTCTTGTCTCATGCTGTATTCATGCTGGGGCTGGTACGACACTGGAAAGATATATGGATAGAATAATTAAACACGTACTACAGAGATATTTCAATGTTTCTTAAAAGTTTTGAAGAATTGGCGTTCTACGCTTACATATGGCTTAACGTCTATTACTGAGCTGATTGTGTGATGATTGGGTACTTGGAGAAAGAAAAGGAAGGACATGAATTGGGGGTTAGTACATTTGAAAGAGATAGTATTGCTTCAATAAATTATTTCATCAATGGTTGTGCACGGCGTAGCAAGCATTTTGCATAAGGCAGTCTCTGGACAGGGCACCAGCTCGTCACTGTCACTGCTCCACCGTGTTTCCATGTTTAATAACATGCTTTAATTCCTATCATCATGAAAATGATATCACGTATACATCTCAGTATTTTAATTATTCACAGAGATATACAGTGATCCCTCGCTATATCGCACTTCGCCTTTCACGGCTTCACTCTATCGCGGATTTTATATGTAAGCATATTTAAATATATATCGCGGATTTTTTGCTGGTTCGCGGATTTCTGAGGACAATGGGTCTTTTAAGTTCTGGTACATGCTTCCTCAGTTGGTTTGCCCAGTTGATTTCATACAAGGGACACTATTGGCAGATGGCTGAGAAGCTACCCAACTTACTTTTCTCTTTCTCTCTCTTGCGCTTTCTCTGTTTCTGACGTAGGGGGTGTGAGCAGGGGGGCTGTTCGCACACCTAGACGATACGGACGCTCGTCTAAAAATGCTGAAAGATTATCTTCATGTTGCTACCTTCTGTGCAGCTGCTTAGTGAAGCGACATGCTGCACTGTGCTTCGCATACTTAAAAGCTCGAAGGGCACGTATTGATTTTTGCATGTTTGTTTTTCTCTGTCTCTCTCTCTCTATCTCTCTCTCTCTCTCTCTCTCTCCCTGCTCCTGACGGAGGGGGTGTGAGCTGCTGCCTTCAACAGCTTTGTGCCGCGGTGCTTCGCATACTTAAAAGCTAAACAGCCCTATTGATTTATTTGCTTTCTCTGTCTTTATGACAGTCTCTGCTCCTGACGCACACTCTTTTGAAGAGGAAGATATGTTTGCATTCATTTAATTGTGAGACAGAACTGTCATCTCTGTCTTGTCATGGAGCACAGTTTAAACTTTTTTTAAAAAAGAGACAAATGTTTGTTTGCAGTGTTTGAATAATGTTCCTGTCTCTCTACAACCTCCCGTGTTTCTGCGCAAATCTGTGACCCAAGCATGACAATATAAAAATAACCATATAAACATATGGTTTCTACTTCGCGGATTTTCTTATTTCGCGGGTGGCTCTGGAACGCAACCCCCGCGATGGAGGAGGGATTACTGTAATATCACGAATATAATGAATTCTGTGTCCTGTCGGAGGAAGAGAAAACATGTTTAAAAAGAAGCACGTAGTGATTCACACACATAGAGCACATAGAAGATCAAATACAAAACAAAGCATTTAACATACTTCTTTAGTTACGATGGTATTTGAGAAACTAGTAAATTAAACAATTTAAAGATTAAGTTTATGATGTTCTACTTTAATGACAAAATAAACTACGTGATTGAAGTGGAAATTTTGAGATTAATGTTGGCATTTCAAGCTTTTTTCTCATTGTGTCCCTATGTTTTTTTTCTTTTCTCTGTACCCTAATAAGCTTTCATATGACACTGAAGACAGTGGATTACGACTCACCTTTTCACAGCGACTGTGATATCTGGCCTCTTCTTTTTTATTTTGGGCACTGTGCGACTTTGTGAATTTGAACTTTCGAGTTTCTCTGACACTCTGTAACTCGGATCAACTTCCTTTTATTGATTATATCACTGTTTAAACCAACAAATAGTACGTTTTTCCTTGCCTCCACTTGGTATTCGCTGAAATTCTTGTATTTTCCCCTGTGCTTTTGCCATTGTCTTTTCACAGAAGGCTGAGTGATTTGCATATTCAAAAAGGCATAATTCTGGGAGGAGTTGGGGCAGGACAGTGTTACTTTTCACGCTGACTGGGATTTATGTAGTGGAAGAACGTGGAAGTTGACATACGCACAGATTTGTGCATCTGGATTTTTTGTGTGTACGAACATTTCCGCTTTTGTCTGTACGCCATGTTATATTGTGAATTATACGCATGCCGTTATACATGAGGTCCCTTGTCTTTTTTCTGTCGAACCTAAGGGGAAGAGACCTCATGACATTGAGGCTATGCTACCACCCTTATGTAAGCTCTTAGAAGCCTCAGTAGTATTGGTGAGATGCTAGCTCTTTTAGGCAGCTTATTGTTTATTTGTTCATCACTTTTGATTTTTTGCTTGTTTTCTTTTTTCTTTTTGTTCTAATAAACCTTTTATCTGTTAAAAAAACATTGTTTTGTTATTTAAGCCAGGGCATTTCTCATGGTTTCTCACTCCTTATTCAAATATATAAGCTTTGCCCATGTTTGGATGTGCAGGCCCAGGATTACTTAGTGAGGCCTATCTGGTATTTTTTGGGCTTGTTAAGAGTACACAACTGATTTTGACTTTGAGTCCTCTTTTTGAGTTTCTTGAGCCCTCATAACAGATTTTTTTCCTTGGGGAAAATTGTTAAATAAAACATTTGTCATTTTCATCTATGCCAACTGACTTTGTCTTCTGATATTGTAATTTCTTTCATATTTTTAAGCTTTGACTAATTTACTAGATTTGGTGTTTAGTCGATTCTAATTTTAGTGCAAGCGCTATAAATCTTTTTAAGAGAAGATCAATGATATAACAATGATCTGGCTTTTTGAATAGCTTTGTGTGTTTCCTTTGTTTCTCCAAGGCCTTAGGCACCTTCCTACAATTGTTTAGAGAATGCCCCTTGGTTATGACTTTCTAGCATAATGTCTCAAAAGTTTTCATCATATTATTTTTCTTTTATTGGACTTCAGCTGTTTGTTGCTATTCCTTTTAGCAGATGGTATGCTTCCTGTGCCCTGTTGCTGATAAACTGATCTTAGCCTGCTGCTGTAAGTCCCCCAGTTTCCTATCCTTCAGTTTCTGGAAAGACTCTGTTTTTAATCTTAGATTATTAGAACTATATGCGAGAATGATCAATAGGGCATCCAGTTGTTGTATTTTAAATTGGCAGATGTTTATGTGACTTGTATGCATCTTCATAAAGGTTGTGATCTGGTGACTACATAGTTTTGTTTTTAAATTATTACATCTTCCCTCTTGAGGCTGTTTATAGGAGGTTGTCTAGGAGAGGATATTTTACTTTCATAATGTAATAATATTTTTAATGGTTTGTTATGTTTTTAATGATCTTCATTAAAAGTTGATCACAAAAAGTACAAAAAATATTTGTGCTGAATCAAAAAAGATTTTAAAAATGAATTGTTTGTGCAAGCAGAATGTTTTTGCTACACTGATAAAATATACAGTGTAACAGTACATGCACTAAGTAATGACGTGTTTTTTATTTTTGTAAGGTTTTTTTACAGAAATATGTGACATTGGTTTAAGTGTGCTCGGCAGGCGGCTGAGGTATCACTGATCCCACTAAGGCCTACGTATAATACTCTGGTTTTGGTACTCTAAAAATATATTGTTGTGTGCTCTAAGTATTAAGTGCAGCTTTCCTTCTCAGTTGCTTGAAGATATTTCTGTTAACCATTTTCCTGTGTTTTTGTGTTTTTTCTTTATAGTGTTGTATAAAGCCAGAGTATATCCATACAATAAACAATATTGATAACTGTCAATAGTAATAACAAAAGTTGCCATAGTAGCTAAGCAGGTGTCACTGCTATCTGTCAGGGTTTGGGTTCATTACTTGTTTCCGGACTAGTATGCCTTCAACGTTGAGTAATTGAATTTCAAATAGCTGAATGGATGCTGTTCAGGCACTCAGTGTTCCTCCTACAGTGCAAACACTATTTCTATATGAAATCCTATAACTTGGCAAAGGCTCTGACAGAGTTTTCTGCATTACAACATCTGTTTCCTCTGATATGAAATAAACCTTCAGGAGATCATGCTTACCTAACCTCCAGTTCTTGTTTAATGGAATTCAGTTATTCTAATAAAGTGCACTTATAAGCTATAGACTATTAAAATGCAGTAGGTTGGTGTTATAGTCCCATATTTCAAATATGATTATTTAATCAAAAAATGCAGTATTTTGAAGATTATTTGCTATATAAAGGTAATAACCAGAGTCATCAAACATGCACTTAAACTCCCACTCAATCCCTGCTTTTACTACATATTGACACTGATAAAGTTTTATGCAATATGTACAGTGAAGCTTAAAGAAAATGTTCAATAAAGACTGTTGATATGCAGATTAGTTAATATTGAAAAGTTGCGGTAAATGAAGGGAACACTGAATTGAAAGGCTTCTTAGAAATGTGCTCTCTTGTTAAACTGATCACCAGAAAAGATCATTTTGATTTCTAGTGGAACCATAAGTTTTAACTGCTTTTTTCTACAAAAAGCCTTATGTTAGTGAGCTTTTCCACACTCTTTATAAGAAAACTCTTGAAACATGATTTCTGAAAATAGAGGCTTTAAATGACAGTTGCACAAATATTGCATTATGCTGGTGTATTGCCGTGTACTCACACCACAAGCTCCCTCAGTTCACAGATTTACACTGTAATTACTGCCAGTGGCCAACCGCAAACCTGTGATGTCTGGATTACAACAGTGCCCTGAAGCACTGAGCTAACAGGAGAATCTCAGCCTTGGCATTTACTGATTCTGAACACTGTAAGTGGAGTCCTCCCTGGTGACATCAGCTGAGCTATCTGCTCAGCCTCCATCATCCTGCACAGCACCTCACCACACCACAGCTGGTTTTGGTACAATGACATTCTAATACAATTTTAAAGCACATCATATGTCACTTGTAATTTTATGGCAGTAGAAAATATAACACAGTTCCAAAATGTTAGCTTTGGAAATCTTTTGTGATTTTCTGTTTACATCATGGTTCTATCAGCTAGTGTTCTGAGTTTCTATAACTCTTAACAGACAGTATAGGTTCATATAATCATTACTATCATGTGTACAGAGTACACAGAAATTTCTATTTACATGTGTTAATAAATATGCAATGCAGCTCCATGATTAGTGAGTAAAACTACATTACCTCAAACAATTTATCTTCCTTACCTTGAAGCTTTAGAATATATCTGTTATATCCCAACAGCTACAAATTATATATCAAATATGGTTTTGGTAGTTTATTTGACATTTCAACTGACACCGTAAATGCATCATCATCATCATCACCACCAGGTTAATGACCATATTCCAAGTTCATCCAGGTTAGCCATTGCCCCCTTAATCTTTTTTCTAGGTTCTTGGTGATCCATGTTTCTTACTGGTTATGTGCTTTCTGCTGATTCTGAAATCATGGTCAAACCTTTTTCAGCATTCCAGTGTTTTTATCAATTTGAATAACAGACTAACTGTTCAAAGTATTTTGTCTGAAAGTTGGAAAAAGCCATTCAGAACAAACAGAAACTAGGCACTGCAATAACAAATGCATAACATTGACTCCTATACCATTAAACAATGTGTTGTTTGTGCTTAAACTACATTCTTCACGTTCTAGTTGTTATTGTAATGAACATTACTTGGTTTCAAATAACCAATGAACAATATAATTGTAGTGTTTGCTGATAGAGTTTTGCAACACTAAATGTAAATTTATTTAGGTATAAACATACGAAGGTACTAAGTTCTTCACCATTGTAGATGAAGTACAGAAATGACTCGGTTTGTTTGAAACTTGTCTCGATTCTTATTGCTCCAATTACTGCCAGCATTACCGGTGCAGAGTTTTCCCCAGATACTACAGTTTTCCTCCCACAGCCAGAAGACATTCAGATTAGAACACCTGATGATCTTATATAAGATTAGCAATACCTTTATTAAATTATGTGAATTTATTTTAGTATAGTGTGTAAATCAGTCAAAACTTTCCATATATGTATAATATTGCAAATTAATTTGCTTCAGATCTTGTAGAGCACAAAGGTCCCCACACATTGCAGTCCTCAAATCTGGCTAGTTATTCTGTGTAAGATTATCATAAAGAGAAAGAAAAAACAGACACAGAGTATACTAGAACAAGTATATGCTGTTGTTCTTAAAGTATTAGGGCCGAATGTTTAATTTGTGGGATGATTCATCTTTTCATTGAACAGCTAGGCAATGCTATATTACATTATGCTTCAAGAGCAACAGGCATATCAAAAAAAGGAAAATATATATGTGCAAAACATGACACTGCATAGAGAGACAAAATGCAGAATGTAGCCTAACAGACCTATCACTTGCATGAAAAAGAATACTAAATGGCAGAACTATGTAGAGCTTGCAAGAAAAGTCAGTTTGGATACCAGACTTCTTATTTGCTACTAAAGTTTTTAGATTTTTAATAAATTTGCACGCCTTTCTAAAACATGTTTTCACTTTGACATTATAGGTTACTAATTTGTAAATGTATGTGGCAAGTGTATCCATTTAAAATTAAATATACAACACAATAAAGTGTGTAGAAAATGAAGGTGTCTGAATAGTTTCAGAATCCACTGTACTGTATTTAGAAGCCTAATAAACTTTAATGTCTCCCTTTCTTCAGATGGTCTTGGAACATCATTAGCATTACTAGCAATTGTTTTGAAACAAAGATTCCACTGTGCATAGATTTTATATTGGCAAAATTAATGAGGGATGTAATGTAGTTTTAAATCTTGGATTGTTTGGATGTCAACCCTGTTAAGGAATCTGTTTATTTGGACTTGATTATTATTTGATTCTGATGAATGTCATGTTTCATAATAAATCACCATCTGTTGTATTGATTTTGGTATTAACAATGGAAGCTGCCCACTTCTGTGGTGTACTAATATCTTATTTACATATGGTCCTTATTCATAATTTGCAAGACATGATTTAGGATGCAATTGTTCATGATTTTTGTAGTGAAAAGGTCAGACCCTGTCTGGAATACAAACCTTTTCTTGTAACGATCATATGTATGTATTTGGTCATATTCCTCATCAGGTATTAAGATATCTGCTATTTCTAACATTCTGCTTGTGTGCTTCTTCCTGTTGTATGCTGGATATTGTACAACTTGGCC
Organism: Erpetoichthys calabaricus; assembly: GCF_900747795.2. NCBI lineage: Eukaryota > Metazoa > Chordata > Cladistia > Polypteriformes > Polypteridae > Erpetoichthys > Erpetoichthys calabaricus. The sequence goes on from NC_041396.2 coordinate 145,361,232, forward strand.
TCTCCTAATTCCTAAAATAAATCACACAGAGATGGCATAAAACATCCAGACCTGGGTTTGTCTCAAGCTCTTTCTATAAACATTTAAGTTGTAACCTGCTCAGTCCAGGCACGTAAAGCCTATTTTGGCAGCATACTTTATCATGTGCAAGCAGTAATTCAATAAGATACAAAAGGTATTCTGAATCTCAAGAGTTCCCAAGCTCAGCGTCCCCAAATCCTCCAAATATGCCCACTAGATGTGAAAACTGTCAAAACATGGCTAGTGACAAGGGCAAGCACAGAATCTTTAAAAATAAATAAATATATATTCTTCACAAAAATTCTCTGTAACAAAAAGAAGCTCACTGGAGCACAAAAGGCAAGTAGGAATTGCCTGAAAAGGCAAAGGGTGAACAAGTCCACATCATAAATCCTAAGAATAGTTGAAAATACAGTGCAAAGCGATCAAAAATCCAGTACTACATAAAGCACAAGAAATAATCTCACAACTCTCAAGCACATCTGAATGAACCACAAGGAATTATGGGTTGTCCCTGTCTTTATAGCACTGAGGGCAGTCCCTTGTGATGATAGGCACTGTTGTAATAATTCTGTGTTATGTCTTATTCAGAATATGTATATTTAAATGTATTTTGCCCATTGTTTATTAATTTTGTGGGACTTTCTGATCACAACTGTCATGTGATTTGTAGCAGTGGCTACCAAGGTTATTATAGTTTTGCCTTTTTATATTAGTTTTTATTTCTATATTTTTTTTACCTTACTTGGAAATTCAGCTTAGTTTCAGTTTTCCTTCATCATGTATTTTTAGTTTTAGTTTTTTTCTTTTACAAAAACATTTTTATTTTATTTATATATATATATATATATATATATATATATATATATATATATATATATATATATATATATATATATATATATATATATATTAGTTTCAGTTTTAGTTTTAGTAAATATGGTACATTTAAAGAGCTACTATGGAGTTTACTTTTTGTGTCACAATGAGACAGAACTGTACACTTAATGAGTTTGGATATAATATGAGTTTAATGTTAGTGGAAGCTTACTACACTACATGACACAGTTTACTATTTGGTCATTTTTTTGTCTGATAAAAACAAGCATAATTAAAACCAGGTACTGAATATGAACAATTTTGCACAATTTTATAATTTTTAAAATATTTTCTATGTCATTTGTGCTGAACAAATATGCGCTGACTGTTGGCACTTTTTTTCTTTTCTTTCTAGAATGGGACAATTTGTAATGAAAACGACTCCAAATGTGTACAGCACACAACATATCCCTTTCCAGCAACAATGTGCTTATAATGAGTGCCTTCAACATTGCATTCAAAAATCTCAAATACTGGGCTTTGTTATTTTCTACCAGCCATATTGATCTCTGATTCCATCTCAGGCACAAACAATTTATAGACAGAATTTTGCCACCTGCAGGCCTGGAAAGATATAAAAACTTAGAAAACAGATTCTACTGTGTTCTGACAGGTGTGACCATGAAAATCACAGGGGCTAAGGAAGAACAAGTATCTTAGGCTTGAATCAGTGTGAAGACTACACCTAGCTGTATTGAGGGAAACAAAGAAAAATAAGCATGTAGTGTCAAGGTTAGGGGCAGTGAGACTTGAATAGCCCACCATAAGAACAGTAAACCCATAATGAGCAGAGCAAGAGCAGGTAATAAGAGTATGGATAGACACAAAACAACAGAGACAGCATCTGAGATTAAAAATAATGTATATATTATCTAAACCTGTTTATCCAGAGCAGGATGGCAGGAAACCTGGAGCCTACCCTGCAGGTTTAGATGCAAGGAAGGAAAAATCCCAGATAGATAGATAGATAGATAGATAGATAGATAGATAGATAGATAGATAGATAGATAGATAGATAGATAGATAGATAGATAGATAGATAGATAGATAGATAGATAGATAGATAGATAGATAGATACTTTATTAATCCCAAGGGGAAATTCACAAATATGCAATATGTATGATATGGCTGATGTTAATGACAAAAAGAATATGATATTTCAACTATCTATATTGAGAGAGAGAGAAACATTAGAAAAATGGGGTTACATATTTTAAAACATAATTCTGATACTGGATTATTTTCACAATATCAGGTATTTTGAGCTGTGAATTATAACTAACTCAGATAAATGAATAAATGTAGCATAAATACAAATACAATATGTTTAGCTCTTCACCTACCTACCTGTAGTTCAGTAGAGATATTGCCAACTCAGGAATTTTACAAGGTTTGTATCGCTTCGTTATTAAACAATGTTTTTAACGCAAAAGTGATTGGTCAGCAACAATATGCTGGTCTTGTATTATGACCTTATCAATCTCTCGATCAGTGCCGTTTTATTTTCAAATTAAAAAATAATTGAAAAAAAATCGAGTATGTGTTCAGGTAAAGTACCACTTCCGTTTGATGGATTTGGCCCAAAAGTTAATAAAGATCTACAATTTTGGTGTAACATTTAAAAAAAAAAATTATTTCCAAATTTCATCCATCTATCTAGTTGTGTTTTTGAGTTATCGTGTTTGCACACACATACATACATAATTCCAAAAAATGGTATTTTCGGAATTCTAAAACATCAAGATTCATCAAAATGTCAAGGTTGAATTTTTTTCATAATTACTATACTTTCTCTATACTTTGTGTGCAAAGTGGTAGGCGAATTACTGTCAACAAAAAACAGGCACCTGAGAAATAAACTGAAACATTACTGACTCATGATTTTTATGTCCATAAAGTAAAGTTTTTGTTGACCAACACATTCCGATTTCAGGTGTTTGAATTACATCTTGATATACAACAAGTTGCAAAAAAAGGCAGCTGGTAAATCGCTTTCTGTTTCACATACTTTACGCACGTATTCAACTTGCTCTGTCACTGCAAATGCTGTGTGAACACCTGGCCTCCTTCACCAGCTGCCGTTCACTGGATGAATATGTGCAGGCGGTTCGTTGTGAATGGCTTTCAGTTTTAGAGTTAAAAATTATAAGGGTTAAAAACTAACAGCAAGAATATTAATTCAAAAATGAAAACTAAAATTATTTTTAGTAAATTATTATTTTACTAGTCATTTAGCCCGTTACAATAACGGGCGCTAGAACAGTAGTGCATAAACATTAGTAGGAACAGTCTATATTAAATGGCAAGGGACTTTGACCTCATTCTTTTTGTTGGTCATATTTTTCTCTTTCAGCCTTTCTTTTGTTGATGTTTACTTGCTGAGCTGACCGTTCTTCGTGGGCTGCCGCCGTGTATTGTGTGTCTTTAATTTTCTGTGACAGTAATACTGTCTTGTACGTCCGCTGGCTTGTACATCTGTAATATACCTTTAATTTTCTCTGGCGGTAATACAGGTGTGCGCGTCGGTAATATGCCTTTAATCTGCTCTGACAGTAATACTGGCTTGTATGTGGCTGTAATATGAGTCACTGTATTGTGTACCTTTAATTTCCTCTTGCAGTAATACTGCTTTGTATTTCCGTAAAACGCCTGTAACTTTCTCTGACAGTAATATCGCGCATCGCATCGTGCCCCACGCATGCGCACTTCACCAGAAGACACACACATACGGACACCTGGACGCACACAGGGATTTTATTAAAAAGGATTTCAGTTAGTCTTTCCAGCTACTTTAACAGTTTCATTTAGTTTTAGTTTTTCATGTCAGTTTTGTTAATTATTTTATTTCAGTTTACGAAAATGTTTTTTTAATAATAGTTTCAGTTTTGATTTTAGTTTTCGTTAACTATAATAACCTAGGTGGCTACCATTGCCAGTAATGTGAACAAAATATCACATTGTATATGGCAACCTCCTACGTTAACTGGCAGTGCACAGCACTCAGTATTCTAATATTGGATTCATTTCAAAAAAGCAGTAGTGCTATTTAGGGAGAAGAATCCCAAATTAGTGTTATATGCTCTGGTTAGAGTTTTTCTTTTGTCAACAATTCTGGTTTGCGTTTCTGATTTTTTTGTATCTTTTGCCATCTTCTTAATTTTGTTGCCGTCCATCTGCTGGTTTGCCTGTAGTGTGGAAAACTGAAAAAATGTAAACACCAATTTCTTTGCTTGTGCTTATAACAAGTGTTATGTTAAGAGCATACATAAAATTTTAGGGTAGTTTAAGTCTGAGTATATTTATTAGAAACATAACAGTTAAAAATCTGACACAAATTGACTGCTAATTATAAGCGAACCCAGATGAATTCACTTCACCTTGAGATCAGCGAAATCCACTGTATTTAACGGGTAAGGAGAAAATGAACTAGTTTTGAATGGGATATAATGGTGCAATGGTCTTTTAAGTGTCCCTGATGTTTGGGTAGATATCTGACAACTATGCTGGACTGATTATTGTGGCCAATAGCTGTGTCTCCCTGAGATAAAATTAATAGAAGCAAATACAGTATCAGAAGAGTAAAATTTCTTGCACCCGGTGGCAGACAGAAAATATGAAATCACTAAGGTTTTCCCCCCACAGATTTGATAGCAGGTACTCACCTCTCTTGAACCAAAAAGTACAGTTTTTTTTTTTTTTTGCTTTTTTTCTGATGCTCTTACTTGTTCACTGCCCGTGCTATCATATAAGCACAACGCTAAAGCACCAACTACCTTGCACTCTGGGTAATATTATTAAAGATGTAGGTTCACGTATTACACACAGGTCACATAAATTTCATACAAAAAGAAATATCCTTTTAAGATACAAATACACCAACACATTTCCGGTTTTCTTCAGTGCATGCATTGTATTGTTAAATGTATCTGCAAGTTTTCTGCTAACTTTTAGTCCATTACTGAGATCAGTGTCATATATTTGGGGGCCGTCTCATCTAACATTGATTGCTGTTGGTCTTTGATGTCATGCTGGCATCACAAAGCATCATACAGTGCTGGGAAAAAAAGTTTGCCAAAGGTCATCAGTAATTGCAGCATATTCATTGTGGAAAACACGTTGTTGAATTTCATTCATCATCTCTATGGACTGTCAATAAAATTCACCTTGATATGTTTCATGCTTTAATTTGGGTTTTAGTAAATATCTTTTAATGTTCTGTAATCTAAAAGTATAATATTTAAATATATGCATCTGTTTAAGAAAAGAATAAGTTTTTTCCACAGTAAAAGATTTTTTAAAGACAGAATAAAAAGCAATTATTTTTTCAAAATGAAAAAAATGGAAAAACACTAAATATGAGATGAGTAAAAAAAATCATCCATTACACTCCATAAAAAATAATTGCATAAATGTCTAATTATTAAAGAACACATGAAATTATTCAAAAATGTCTTATTTATGGTCATCATTAAAATTAATACAGTATGAGACTGACATAATAAAATGAAAAGTAATAATCATTATTTAAATATTAACAACTTAAGTGAGTCAATACTTAAAAGGAAAGCAAGCAGAAAAATTGAATAAAGTATACTGCACATAATAAATTGTCTTGCAAAAAGTGTTTTGTACTGAAAATTATTTAGCACTGAAAACCAAAAACATCCATCCATCCATATTCCAACCCGCTGAATCCGAACACAGGGTCACGGGGGTCTGCTGGAGCCAATCCCAGCCAACACAGGGCACAAGGCAGGGAACCAATCCTGGGCAGGGTGCCAACCCACCGCAGGACACACACAAACACACCCACACACCAAGCACACACTAGGGCCAATTCAGAATCGCCAATCCACCTAACCTGCATGTCTTTGGACTGTGGGAGGAAACCGGAGCGCCCGGAGGAAACCCACGCAGACACGGGGAGAACATGCAAACTCCACGCAGGGAGGACCCGGGGAGTGAACCCGGGTCCCCAGATCTCCCAACTGCGAGGCAGCAGCGCTACCCACTGCGCCACCGTGCCGCCCACCAAAAACATATATTTGTATAAAATTAACAGCATTAAAACTACTGTTAATAAGAAATTGTTATGGTTAAATAAGATAAAGTAAAAATCATCTAACAACATTTCATCGTTATCTCAAAATATTGTTTTAAAAAAATGGTGCTAGCAACTGTCTTCATATTCATGTCATTATACAGTAATGAACAGCATAAAGATGCTGTATTAAATGTAACGATAAGCGAAATAATTAGCTACTGCATATGAAGACAGAATAAAATAAGAAGGGAAGATTAGTTCTTATTATGTATAGTACAATCAGATGGTACACAGAAAATAAAAATACATATTTGTGTCCATGCTACATAGTCATTTGGCTGAGTTGGCCTCTGTTTGTGTAGACTGTATGTATGTATTTTTGATTCAACATCAAGCAAAACAGTGGCACAGATTTTCATTAAAAACTGAAGTTTTGTTCTGGGATAGTGAAAGTTAGAATATCGGCTATTTGGCACCAGCTCAGTATGTGCCCTAGGGACAACAGGGGTCGCATGAGTGTCATGAAATGCTACAGTTTGACTTTTGTATCTAATCAATTGAGTGTAAAATAAAACTTAAAGTGATATTTTGAAATAATACCCAGGAAAGAATGCATTACATATCCTTCTTATATGACATAACCATTCCCTGAGTAACATCATGATATTCCAGGCATTTTGGGTCCCTGAAAACAATGCATGATTGCTAGTAAACAAAGCTAAGAGGCACAAAACAGTGCATCTAACAGCGAAAGCAACTGGGGGCCTGTAATGTAGGAAATTTGTGTTTTAAGAAAGATCTTTGCCTAATTTATTATTATGAAGAAGTACTTTTAATTATAAGCTTTAATTAGGCGAAATAAAACAATGCATTCAGGGCACAAACATTTTGTTGGTGCTGTTGAAGAAATCAAAGTTTGTATGTTTGATGGAAGTTGAGTTTTGTTGTATTTATATATAAATGTGACTTTACCTCTTCACAGTTAAATATTTATCTTTCCTGTCTTAATCAGGTATCCTTGTCATAACTAGCCATAGCCTTTCATCCACTTTTGACCTTACAACAAGATCTGTGAGCCAGGTCTACATTTCTGCCATAAGAACAGGAAGATCTATAAGGATTAAGGTGTGAGCATGCATAGTTTCAAACATTTTTGTGTCTTTCTTAGTTTTGTTTAGTCAGTCAGTCAGTCATTGTTCAACCTGATATATCCTAACACAGGGTCATGGGGGTCTGCTGGAGCCATTCCCAGCCAACACAGGGTGCAAGGCAGGAACAAATCCTGGGCAAGGCACCAGCCTATCGTAGTAGTTTTGTTTATTTTTTCATAATTTACCTGGTTTTTCTGATATGACACACTAATCATAGCATGTTGTTGCAACTGTGATGATGCATTTCTATGCTGATTTCTGCATTTATGTACATTCATGCATGAGTGATATGGAGGCCATATTATAAAGCCGAAGTATAGGTACAGCAATTGGCTTTTGTTTTGTTTTGGGATAGAAGGAAAAGATAGTCCTTCTTGAAAGAATGGCTTTAAAAGGGAATTTTTGATTAGAAAAAAATAATAGTTTTTGTTTGGGCCTTTGTTTATTTAAAAAAATGCATCTATTTTTGTTTTTCAATTGTTTTTTTGAGTTATCGATCACCTGTGATATGCATCTAACACAAAAGATATCAACTAAGCTCTTAGGTTCTTTTCTTAATGGGGGATAGGAAGGAATGTCAAAACTAGCTATGCAACTGATCCCTGTAATCTCTTACCCGTCTCACTGCCCATATTGCACCCTACATATTCAACCCCAGTTAGCTTTAGCAGCAGGCTACAGACAGGGCTAAATCATAGTGGTTTAATTGTTTGTTGGTAACACTTTACTACTACTTTACTTTTTTTCATAGTGTCTGTGGACTACCATGGAGTAGATGTGCCATCACAGAGAACTGATCTACTTTTACTATCTTCATTTCCCCGAGGAGTGAAGTGGCTCAAATATGATTAAAAAATGTATCCATTCATTCATTTTTAACAATACTATGTTGAAAAAATATCTTTTTCTTTAAAAAATACTACAAGCCAAAATTATATTTTTTAAGTGTTACCTCAAGTAGTCTGTAGTCGTGCCTGAGGAAAAAAAAAATCTCTAGTTTTCATGGAGAAATTATATATTGAATATTCAAACTCAATAGGGCCCTGTGGTGGCCAATTCTGGACAACAGCAATAATCTGAAAAATGTCCATGGAAAAAGGAAAAAAAAAAGGCAGCATTCATAGTAAATAAGAAAGATGTCATTCCCACAATGCTGTGCATCTGAGTAGAAGACAGGCTTCTTGACAACTGCTTCAAACAAAAAGACTAGCTTGACACAAGCAGGCCAAATGGTTGTCAATTGTGCCAATCACCAAACCACAACAAATCACTTTGTTTACATCAATACGTAGCAGTTTGCACTAATATCGATTCTAAGAAAAAAACAAGGATTTCAACAGGTAAAATTAAGGCTCATTTCAGCATTTAGGTGTGTTTCAGATAATGATTACTAGTTAAAATGAATGCCTAGCAATCCTGAGTTTATGGTTTGTTTGAAAAAGGATTATAACATAGGTCTTGAGTACTGACTGTTTAATCTGTCTTTATTTTTGACACTCTATCTAAGCGGTAAATTTGCAGTTCATATATGGATTTGTTTTAAATATCTGCAGTCCAAGTTCCTGTTTAAAATATTGTCCAATTAGTTCATCTGTGTGAGTCTGAATATTTATTAAAATATTCATATGGCTTTTTTCTGTCACCATACATCTATAAAGAGACCTTACATTAGGCAAGTAAATTATTTTGGTAAAGGACATTTTTTCTTAGCATTTTTTTGGGATTTCTCTTCTATAATTACTTTCTTTTTGTTAGATTTCACTTTAAATGCTATGCTCTATTTTTTAACTGTTCCATGCTGAATTTTGCAAATCAAGCCAAAACACTCTTGTATTGATCAATTCAAAATTAGCTGGAAGCAAACCCAATATAAGGCAAAAACTAATGAATGGTTTTATGAAATCTATTTGAATAAATTCTGGTAATTATTTTGATTTCTTGTTGCTAGCAATTACCCTTTACTTTTTTCGGGATGTCCATGGACTACCTTGGAGCAGATGAGTCATCTCAAAGGACAGACCTACTTTTACTGTTTTCATTTCCCAAAGAGTGCTCTGCCTCAGCTACTGAGACATAACTTAAACATGCATGCATTCTTTGTCTTTCAACATCATGTTAAATAATATTGTTTTCATTAATTCTTGGTTCATCCTAGATTAAGCTACTACAATTTGTTGCAACTGTTGTCTAACCACCTATATACCCATAATCCTGCTACAGACTTAGTTTATTCCACTACTACTAGGGTGTTGTACTGTGTTAGCCATTATGAACGTAGAGAAAAGTCAAGCAAAATGACACCCTTTATTGGCTAACTAAAAATAAATAAAATCTTGTCTCTATTCAAACCATATTGAAATGTATTAAATTTTAGCATGAGTTTAACTTCCCATTCTTTTCCCTCTTGCTGTGCTTTGAAGTTGCCCATAAGCACTGTGACTTTAAAGTCCCTCTCACAGTGTCCATGGCTGTTGAAGTGGGCCACTACAGGAACATCTGTGTTGCCACGTTTAATGTGGAACCTGTGTAAATTCATTCTCTGGCGGAGTGTTTGTCCAGTTTCTCCCACATAGAGTACAGTGTCAGGACATTTCATGCAGAGAATTAGGTAGACCACATTAGATGATCTGCAGAAAAATGATCATTTTATGTGATGTTTTAGTCAGCAGTGTGGTATAACTGTACGGTCTGTATTATAAATGTGGGCTCATGTTTTACATCTTTTCTGTAGGCAGGGAGATGTGCCATTTTCTGTTGGTATACTCAGGGAGCTTCGGACAATTAGTTGCTGAAGGTTTGGTGGTTGTTTGTATGCCAGGAGGGGAGGTTCAGAAAATACATTTTTCAGTGTTTGGTCATTGTTTAGCATTGGCTGAAGTTCCTTTATAATTTTTCGATGTGCTTCAAGATGTGGGTTGTAGGTGACAACAAGGGGGATGCGGTTCTTGTTGTCTTTGTTTTTATATTCCAGAAGGTTGTCTCTGGGTATGGCAGTAGCTCTTCTTATTTGGGTGTCTGTTGTTTTGGGGGTGTAACCTTGTCTGATGAAATCTTGTCTGAGCTCCTGCAGTTGTTTATCCTGGTCTGTCAGGTCTGAGCAAATACGATTGTACCGTATTGCTTGGCTGAAAATAATGGAGCCATACCCAAAGACAACCTTCTGGAATATAAAAACAAAGACAACAAGAACCATATCCCCCTTGTCATCACCTACAACCCATATCTTGAAGCACTTCTTAATATTATAAAAGAACCTTCCCTCCTGGCATACAGTCAACCACCAAACCTTCAGCAACTAATTGTCCGAAGCTCCCTAAGTGAACCAACAGAAAATGGCACATCTCCCTGCCTACAGAAAAGATGTAAAACATGTGCTCACATTTATAATACAGACCGTATAGTTATACCACATTGCCGACTAGAACATCACATAAAGGGATCATTTTCCTGCAGATCATCTAATGTGGTCTACCTAATTCTCTGCATGAAATGTCCTGACACTGCACTCTCTGTGGGAGAAACTTGGCAAACACTCCGCCAGAGAATGAATTTACACAGGTTCCACATTAAACGTGGCAACACAGATGTTCCTGTAGTGGCCCACTTCAACAGCCATGGACACTGTGAGTGGGACTTTAAAGTCACAGTGCTTATGGGCAACTTTAAAACACAGCAAGAGAGAAAAGAATGTGAAGTTAAACTTATGCTAAAATTTAATACATTACAATATGGTTTGAAGTACTAGGGTGTTGTACCGTGTTAGCCATTATGAATGTAGAGAAAAGCCAAGCAAAATGACACCTTTTATTGGCTAACTAAAAAGATTACAATATACAAGCTTTAGAGGCAACTCAGGCCCCTTCTTCAGGCAATCTTGCCTGAAGAAGGGGCCTGAGTTGCCTCGAAAGCTTGCATATTGTAATCTTTTTAGTTAGCCAATAAAAGGTGTCAATATGGTTTGAATAGAGACAAGAGTTTTATGGCCAGATATGAGGATTGTTTGCATCTCTCAGACTGACACAGACAACCTGTCTACAGACCCACATTGTTTTGAAAAACTCATCAGAAACTTCAAAAGAGTTTGTTGGACAGTTATCTTATCCAAAGATCTTGACCATGCATTGTTCTTCTCTCTCTTGTTAAATGAACTCTAGCCTGAAGGAATCAATTAATTTTTTACATTTAAGATTTCTCACTTAAAGATTTACCAATGTTGTTTCTTGTCCTAGTGTCTATATAAACACAGGGAACTCCAGTTTCTGTATTACATCCTGCTTGAAGAAGGGGCCAGAGTTGCCTTGAAAGCTTGCATATTGTAATCTTTTTAGTTAGCCAATAAAAGGTGTCATTTTGCTTGGCTTTTCTCTACATTCATAATGGCTAACACGGTACAACACCCTTGTACCTCTGCAGAAACACTAAAAAGAGCAGCTCATTCTCAGTGCTTATTCCCAGGGTGTAGAATGAGAGTCCTCTTAACTCCAATGTTGTTGCCACTCAGCTGACAGTTAATCTCATGTAGACTCAGTTGACTGATATATTTGAACTTTCTTGCCATATACTAAGATTGTATGTACTTTATTTTGTACGTCGCTTTGGGCAATGCTGATGCACTGTAATTATTTTTTACTTGGCAAACACCTTTGTGAACTAAAAAAATATATTATCACTATTTGAACTATTTTCTGAAACAACTTATTCTGTTTACAAATTCAAGGGCACTCTGCAACAGTGGGAGCAAGTCAGAAACTCTGGCTCTAGTTTGGTGTCCAGTCAATTGAAAGGCACACCTACACATGCAGGCCCATTCACTAACACTCTCTGGGGCTTATTTAATGTCACCAGTCAACTTTCATTTCTTTGGGAAGTGAGAGAATACCACAATACCCTGACAAAACCCAGGTACACACAGATAGCACGTAACTTTTACCAAAAAACAGCCAGACTGGTTTTTGAATTTGGGAGTACTTGTTTTGTTCTGGCCTAAAATGACAAAAGATGAACTATTGACTTCTCAAAAGTTAGTAAAAGATTAAACCACAGAGCAAAAAGACAACAGGGATTTTTTAGTGCTACTTTAGAAAAAGCTTCTGCCTGTTGAAGATATTGAAGAATGTTTTTATGTGAAAACAAGGACTCCAGATATATCAAAGAGGTTCTGTATTGTGTGAAGTGTGTATGGAGATCTGAAGATGATAGCCAAAGCACATTTCCCTGACATCAAAACTGAACAGTTTTGAAAAGAACCTGGTGAATGCAAGCAAAGAAGCTTAATAAATCTTAAACACTGTAGCCACTTCTTTTGGGATTTGTTGCTTCCACTGACAGTTTTAGATAAAGTGATCTAAAAATGTGGAAATAATCTACAGTGTAAAAGTAAAAAGATAGAGTTTTGGTACTTTTCTTAATAACGGAAGACATATAGTATGCTCACTTGAAGGTTTTATCGATTCCTTCTCTCTCAGCAGGGGTTGTGATTATACACATACACACCTGAATATTTCCTTATGTTGTTTTTTTCATTTCGGTTCAAAGTATTCTTACATAGTGCCCTTCAGTGTGTGTTACCTTGTCAGTGGCAAAAAAATTCTATGATTATGCTAAAAGAAATGGCATGGCTTCCTGCAAAAGACATATGTCATAATAAAGATGTTAATAGAAAAGTGTTGTGTAAGAGAATAAAGCCCCACACTGTTACTGATGTGAAATGTAACAACCATCCATCTGTTTCACAGTTGTGCTCTTTAGGGCTAGGCTCAGTTTTTATATATACTCTTAACTGATATCAAACTATTTTGGGCCAAATTCAGTTGACTTTAGGTATTTAAGGTTCGGTTATGGCAATAGGGAATGTATGGTGGCCCTGAAATGGCCCAGATGTAACCAGCCACAATTAACAGTTTTCCTGGTATATGGATTGTGGGCCAAACACTGCCCAGATGCAATCAGTCACATGTGAGGTATGTCTGGCATTACAATTATGGTCCAGTTGTAACCAGTCACATTTAGGAATGTTCATGCCATTTGTATACTGGGCAAAAAGTGGCCCATATTCAACCAAGGGTATGTAACATATTTTTGGCAGTTTCATTATAGGCCAAAAGTGCCCTTGCTATATTCATCCATATGTAAGGGTTATATGCCATTTTGATTCTGGTTCAAACACTGTCCATATATAATTAACCACAAGTCCAGTATGTGTGGCATTGCAGTTTTAAATCAAATCAGGCCTAACAGTAACCAGTAAGGGTTTTCATAGCATTTATATTCTGAGCCTACGGTGTCCAAAATGCAATAGAACATAAAGTGTGTGTCATTTCTATTTTGGGCTAACAATGGCCCAGCTATAACTAGCCACATGCATCTGTGAAAGGACTATTTGGCAGGGACACATTAACTTTAATGTCAATGTCTAACAGTACTGTGCACAAGTGTTAGGCACTTGTAATTAAATGCTGTTAAGTGAGAATGTTCCCAAAAATAATAACATGAAGAGTTTTTATTAAACAATAAACTTTCTAGTATGTGCAGTAAACAAAAAAACTACATTCAATCGATATTTGCTGTGACCACACAGCCTGAATTCTCTTGTGGACAATTATGTGCAGTTTTTGAAGGTAGTCATCTGGTAGGCTGTTCAAAGCACCTTGGAGAAGTAACCACAGTTCTTCTGGAGAATTTTGGTGTCTCTCTTTCTTGCTTCTGCATGCAATCTCAGACTGCATGGCTCGATGGTGTTGAGATTAGGGTTCTGTGGGGGCCATACCATCTGCTGCACAATTCCTTTTCTTGTTTTAGGTGCCTATACATCTCAAAAGTAAGGGAGCCACTTGAACAAATCACCAACTCAGTTTGCAGAAATGCAACCCAAAACCTGAAGGATACCTGCAGGCACTAATCCATCTAGTGCTCCCCAGCCCTTCAGCAGACACATTCCCATTGTTATAGCCAAACCGTTTCAAATTTGGTATACCATTCCAGGTGCACTGCTGTCAGTTTTTTTTTTTGGATGTGTGGAGATGAATCACTTGCCTTTGTTTCAAACTGGAATAATATTTTTTGGTCACAGTTCTTACAGATAAGACCACTTTTGTCACGACTTCCCCAAAGTATAGGTGGATTTAACAAGGTCAAACGGTTTCTGCAAGTCCTGCATTGATAGCAATACTGAACATCTTCCAATTTTAAAGGGCAGTATTGATCAGTTACTACACTATATGGCTAACTGCAGTGTTTCTTGTCAAAATACTTTCTTGTTTCTGCTTCCACAGAAGAGCTTGGAAAGCACATCTACAGAAACACCTGTCTGCTAGAGTTGTGCTCGGGACCTTGCTGGAACAAGATATGTACCATTGATATTTTACCACAGTTTAACGATAAGATAAATACAATTGTGTAACAGATGGTCACATCTAGTCTTTTCCCTTCTTTTTGAAAATGTAGTTCTTTTTCAGAAAGTTTTGTTTTGGCTGTGCTCCAGCCCAAATAATGTTTCAAAAGAAGTGTTAATGAAAGCTGAGGTATGTCTGTATCAAAATCATAGTTCATATATTGTGTTTGAGGTATGGCTGTGCTAAGACCCAGTTGTGCTTCACACATTGTCTTAAGAAGGCTCAATTGTGGTTGTGCTATGTGGCTCAGTTCTGGCCTACAGCATACCTGAAATATGGTTTAATAAGGGTTAATATGTGGCTGTATTCTGGAAGCCAGATATGGATTAGTTTATTGCTGTCATTCCATGGTGGTATGTGGGCCAAATAAAGGAGGTGAGCATGGGCCAGAACTGGGCCATTACTCATTTGCTATCTGGCTTTCTTCTGCTTTCTTTCTGCTATCTTCATTCTTCAATGACTCAGGCGCCGCCAAGAATGGCAGCCTTTTCAGCAGCTCCGTGTATGACTTTATTTTTCCACTTTTATTTTTCTCTTTTTTTATTGATCACTCCTATTACTTTATTTTATGTGGATTCGTTCCCTGGACACACTTACTTTTATAACGTGGGCATGGATTTTTACACGCCGAGACTCGTCTATTCAAGTACTCAACATCGAGCGCTGAGAACAAATGCCAGTGCCGGTGTGGTTCCCTATTTACCCGACAAGGTAAGAAGGCGGTATCATGGCAGCAGAGCCGGCACTAAGCTAAAAATGAAGCGGCTTGCAAGAAAGTGGCATTTAAGCCTTCGGTGCCTTCTGTGATTATGGGAAATGTGAACTCAATATCAAATAAGATCGACGAACTGGCTGCGCTGGTGAAAAATGTCAGAACCTACAGAGAATGCAGTTTGTTGTGTTTTTGCGAAACGTGGCTAACTACCACCATCCCAGATGCTAACGTGGAGCTACCCGGGTTTAGCACAGTTAGAGCAGACAGAGATGCAAGTACTTGTGGGAAGCACAAAGGTGGAGGTCTAGCTCTCTATGTCAATACACGGTGGTGTAACTCTGGACATGTTAACGTCAAAATCTCCACTTGCTGCAGGGACATCGAACAGTTGGCCGTAAGTTTGCGTCTCTATTACTTGCCCAGAGAGTTTGGAAACGTCATTGTTGTTATTGTTTACATCCCTCCTCGGGCGGACGTGGAGACAGTGAGTGACATCATCCATTCTGCTGTTGCTAAGTTACAAACACAACACCCTGAGGCGCTTGTGCTAATTGCTGGAGATTTTAACCATGTGACACTGGACAAAACATTGCCTGCCTTCTCCCATTATGTGTACTGTAACACCCAGGGAAATAAGACTATTGACTTACTGTATGCAAACGTTAAAGACACATACAGCGCCACCCCGCTGCCTGCGCTTGGGAATGCAGATCATAACCTGGTTCTGCTTCAGCCTCACTACAAACCAAGAGTGAGGGTCCTACCTGTAACCACACACTCATTCAGGAAGTGGACCCCTGAGGCAGAGAAGGCTCTAAGAGAATGCTTTGGAACTACAGACTGGGATATCCTGCAGGGATCACATAGTGAGAACATCGAGGAGGTTGTTGACTGCACTACTGACTACATCAACTTCTGTATGGACATTGTAGTTCCAGTAAGAACTGTACGCTGCTATGCTAACAACAAGCCATGGATTACAAGTGACATCAAGGGCCTTTTGAACCAGAAGAAAAGGGCTTTTAAAGGCGGTGATCAGCATGAGCTCAAGCGCGTGCAGAAGGAACTTAGAGTCCAGCTCAGGGCGACGAAGGAGCAGTACAGGAGAAAGCTGGAGCAGACGTTGCAGAATAACAGCATGAAGGAAGTGTGGGATGGGATGAAGATCATCACTGGCTGCAGCTCGAAGCGGGGTGCCACCATCGAGAGAGACGTGAAGAGAGCAAACCAAATGAACTTCTTTAACAGGTTTGACCACCCTAACCCATTCTCACTCCCACCTCGGAGTACTGCACCCTTCACCCATCCTTCTGCTGATACCAGCATAGGAGAGACATCCCCACCCACAATTATAACAGCGCAGGTGAGCAGAGAGCTGAGGAGACTTCATGCCAGCAAAGCAGCGGGTCCAGATGGAGTATCGCCACGACTGCTGAAGGTCTGTGCATCGGAGCTGGGTGGTTCTCTACAGCGCATCTTCAACCTGAGCCTGGAACAGGGGAGAGTCCCGAGGCTTTGGGAAACATCTTGCATCACCCCAGTCCCAAGGGTATCACGTCCTAGTGAGCTGGATGACTTCCGGTCTGTTGCTCTGACGTCACATGTGATGAAGACAATGGAGAGGCTGCTGCTTCACCACCTGAGGCCACAGGTTCAACACGCCCTCGACCCTCTGCAGTTCGCATATCAGGAGAAGGTGGGAGTGGAGGATGCCATCATCTATATGCTACACCGATCCCTCTCCCACTTGGACAGAGATAGTGGTGCTGTAAGAATTATGTTTCTAGACTTCTCTAGCGCCTTCAACACCATCCAACCTCTACTCCTTAGGGACAAGCTGACAGAGATGGGAGTAGATTCATACCTGGTGGCATGGATCGTGGACTATCTTAAGGACAGACCTCAGTATGTGCGTCTCGGGAACTGCAGGTCTGACATTGTGGTCAGCAACACAGGAGCGCCTCAGGGGACTGTACTTTCTCCGCTCCTGTTCAGCCTATATACATCAGACTTCCAATACAACTTGGAGTCCTGCCACGTGCAAAAGTTCGCTGATGACACTGCTATTGTGGGCTGCATCAGGAATGGGCAGGAGGAGGAGTATAGGAACCTCATCAAGGACTTTGTTAAATGGTGCAACTCAAACCACCTACACCTGAACACCAGCAAAACCAAGGAGCTGGTGGTGGATTTTAGGAGGCCCAGGCCCCTCATGGACCCCATGATCATCAGAGGTGACTGTGTGCAGAGGGTGCAGACTTATAAATACCTGGGAGTGCAGCTGGATGATAAATTAGACTGGACTGCCAATACTGATGCTCTGTGTAAGAAAGGACAGAGCCGACTATACTTCCTTAGTAGGCTGCCGTCCTTCAACATCTGCAATAAGATGCTCCAGATGTTCTATCAGACGGTTGTGGCGAGCGCCCTCTTCTACGCGGTGGTGTGCTGGGGAGGCAGCATTAAGAGGAAAGACGGCAGGCTCTATTGTTGGCATGGAGCTGAACAGTTTAACATCTGTGGCAGAGCGAAGGGCGCTCAGCAGGCTCCTATCAATTATGGAGAATCCACTGCATCCACTAAACAGGATCATCTCCAGACAGAAGAGCAGCTTCAGCGACAGACTGCTGCCACTGACAGACTGAGAAAATCGTCCCTCCCCCAAACTATGCGACTCTTCAATTCCACCCGGAATTATTCAAAGATATTGCCTGTTTTTACCTGCATTTTTATCACTCTTTAATTTAATATTGGTTTTTTTTTGTATCAGTATGCTGCTGCTGGAGTATGTGAATTTCCCTTGGGATTAATAAAGTATCTATCTATCTATCTATCTATCTATCTATCTATCTATCTATCTATCTATCTATCTATCTATCTATCTATCTATCTATCTATCTATCTATCTATATTGTGAAAGAGATTAGTTTACTCATATATTCACATCATAGACAGTATCTAAAAGTAAATGGTAGCTTATTATACTTTGTTCGCAATTATTGTTTTTACTAAGTTGAAGAAATTATTTGCTTTTCTTTATGTTTTCAAAAACAAACCCTCCTCAATGATTCATCTGTTCATTCATGCCAAATAAAACATTAAATTTAATATACAGTACTGTATTGGTTTTACTGTACATTTAAACTTCTAATTGCATTAACAGGAAAAGCAGCAAAAGAAAGCCTACTTTTACTTTTAACAAGTTTATTTCTGAAAATGCTTGTGATTAAATATCCTCTAACACATGTTTTTTTTACAAATTCACAATTTGCTTCACAATTTGCATAATTGTTTCAAGGTCAAACATAAAAGAAATCCATTCCACTTTATCAATGGTATATGTTTGTAAACGTATGCTTTTCTTAGTTTTGATGCAAAGAAACTCCCCACTGAGCCTGAAAACTTTCTACACAGGGCCTGTAGAAAACGTTGAGCATCACATTCCTGGTTTGGCAGTTGATCTACTTAAGACAGCAAAGCCCTGCTGTGAGTGATGCAAGCAGTGGAGCGCACCATCAGTTCTGATCTACCTTCCCTACATGCCATTTACACCAAGTGGTGTAGGGCCAGAGCAACCAAAATCACCAAGGACAGCTCCCACTACACTAGCGGTCTGTCAACCTGCTGAAATCAATCAAAACAGCAAGGCTCAAGCGTCTATTCTCAGGCCATAAGGCTTCTCTATTAAGAAATGTCCCACAACATTATCTATGTACTGGTCTCATTTCTGCCTAATAAGTGTCATTGTTACATATTCAGACAAATTATTAATACCACAATTAACTCAATAAATACAGATATCCTAATATTATAATATACATAAAAATATTAGTGGATACTACAGTAATGTCACTATTATAATTTAATAGAGGAATTTAAAGTCATCTGTACATGCTGTCCTGTACCATTGTACACTTTGTAATATTGTCAGTCAGTCATTCTCCAACAAGCTATATCCTAACTACAGGGTCACGGGGGTCTGCTGGAGCCAATCCCAGCCAACACAGTGCGCAAGGCAAGAAAAAAAAACCCCAAAAAAACGCAGGGCACAAACACACTAGGGAAAATTTAGGATCACCAATGCACCTAACCTGCATGTCTTTGGATTGAGAGAGGAAACCGGAGCACCCGGAGGATACCCACGCAGACATGTGGAGAACATGCAAACTCCATACGGGGAGGACCCGGGAAGCAAACCCGGGTCTCCTTACTGTGAGGCAGCAGCGCTACCACTGTG
This sequence comes from Erpetoichthys calabaricus, assembly GCF_900747795.2. Lineage (NCBI taxonomy): Eukaryota > Metazoa > Chordata > Cladistia > Polypteriformes > Polypteridae > Erpetoichthys > Erpetoichthys calabaricus. Next base: position 145,380,671 of record NC_041396.2, read on the forward strand.
CCATCCTTGTAATATTGTACATTGTTTAAATTCAAGTAAAGCTGTTTTATTTAACCTCTTATTTGATTCTTTTCCCCTTACAGGGTCCTCACAGGTGGCGCAGTGGTAGTGCTGCTGCTTTGCAGTAAGGAGACTGTGGAAGATTGTGGGTTCGCTTCCCGGTTCCTCCCTGTGTGAATAGCGCTTTGAGTATTGAGAAAAGCGCTATATAAATGTAATGAATTATTATTATTATTACAGGGTAACAGTTACATATACTTTCTACACAGTCAGTCACTACCTTCTATTTTTTAAATTTTCCCACCAACTCTTTTATTATATCCCTTGTTTCTCAACAGTGACCTTTTATCAGAACTTTAAAGAATTATTTGCTGTATACTTATGGCTTACATTACTATTGATGACCTGCTGTGGCAGATTAAACAAAATGAGAATTAAATTACCATTTATGATTATGTAACAAGGGGATATTTTAAGAAGAAGCAGTTAATTAATACAAAACCTGTATGCTTATTGCAATACTTACACATTTGCTGGAGCAATCATCCAGTATCTTTGAGGTTTCATGCTCAAGTTACTTTTGAACAAATCACTTCTGTGAAAGTATTTCAAGGTTTCAAGGTAAAATACACATTGGACTAGTAATAATTACTGATCATGGTGTTGAGAAGTGGCGAGTTGTTGCATGTTAGACATACTGTACTCCTGTACCCATGAAATAGACATGAACATGAACTTAATACAAGTACGAATATGTCACAAAGCTATACATTATTGTGTCAGAATCCTGTGTGTTTTTTATGCAATACTGATAGGTACATGCCTGCTATATCACTGTTTGATTTTTACTTCTTAAGTCAGGTGGAAATCCAGATAAGCTGTATTTGAATTTTCCGGGGAGAAAGCCAATGTCCAATTCTTTACAATAGGCAGTGAAAATTTTTCACAGACAATTGAAGTGGGAGTTATATTGAGGTACTCTATATGTATCTTTTTACTGAGTACCTTTGTAGTGGACAAAAGTGTATTCTCATATTAGGCACTGCTTTAAGACAACCTTGAAATTTGTGGAGTCTTTGTCATCTGACACTGAAGATAAATAACCATCAGGGACCTTGTAGTGGTTGCTGCAATGTTTTTGTTTCCAATGATCGGACTTATGCATTCAAATTGCCCTTCTTCGGCATAACAGTAATAAAGCAAGGTGCTTCATCCATTTTAGCCTTTGGCACACACTGAACTTTAACTCTACTGGTATGCCAACTTTCCTATACTGTATAATGTAGTTGCCGGGTTTTGTTTTGAAAGTTGACTTGAACACTAAGTGTAGACTAAGTCATCATATTTATCCTTAGTAAATATCAAAATATGACACAAATTACGTATGACAAGTGTGATACTCCCAGTTATAAGCCTACAATGAAATAAAAAATTAAGCAATGCAATGTCATAGTATAGATAGGAAAATAAATAGAAACAATTGTTTCTTTTAAATTTGCTTTATAATAATAATAATAATACTTTGCATTTATGGATTTATTTGAGCTGGATAACAAATATACCTAAGTTCTAGACAAAGCCATTGTTGTTGACTGATGTTGAGAACAGTTTTTGGGAAGAAATAAACATTAGTTGGATGAACAATGAGAATAATTCAAGTATTTGGACAAAGCATCTTAAGACAAACATGGGGGCAAGGTAACATTAAAATCCAATATCCTTAATTTAAAACAAGACAGCGGTCTAATGAGAACTGTTGTTTATTTTACCAATTTAAGAAAAGTTATTACCCGTAGGGTTCAAGTGAGTGTTCTAGTTTGTACAGTTCATTTGTTTCCGTTGTAGCCGGAATAATGATGTTGCCAGTCATCGAGTCTTTATCTGCAACAAAATTTTCCAATGGCAGAACTATCAGACTGATTCAATAACATAAAATATTGTACAGTCAAAGTGGACTGGTGGAATTCTTTTTTAGTATTAGTGTGCTATTTCAAAGAAAGCATACTAAAAATCCTCGGGTACCGTTTAGAACAGTGGCTAAATTAACAAATGGAAATTCAGATCAACAGTGCAAAATACGAACAGATATTAGCAGTACAGACTTTACGAACTTCTTCAATGAGAAAATTAAAAATATAAGATCCCAGATCTCTGCATCACACTACAAACCAAATACTAGCTTAGCAGATCCTGTCTCACATTGCATTCAGCACTTTAGTAATTTTAATCCTGTAACTGAGCAGGAAGTCTTAAGTTTAATTTCTAAAATGAAGCCCACTACTTGTTCCCTAGATCCAGTGCCAACAGAACTAGTAAAAAGTGCAATGAATGTTCTTGCAGCGCCTATTCTAAACATTATCAATAGTTCATTATTACATGGCACAGTACCTGATACACTAAAAGTGTCAGTCATTAAACCATTACTTAAAAAGTCAGACCTAGACCCACACATACTAAATAATTATAGGCCTAATTCAAATATACAGTTTCTCTCTAAAATACTAGAAAAAGTAGTCGCCAATCAGCTTCAGTCACACCTTACGCATTACAATTTATTTGAGAAATTCCAGTCTGGTTTTCGCACTGGTCATAGTACAGAAACGGCACTAACGCGAGTTGTAAACGACATTCTGATATCCTCTGATGAAGGAAACTCCACTGTAATTATGTTGTTGGACTTAAGTGCAGCATTTGACACCATCGACCACTCTATTTTCCTACACAGGCTAGAAAATGATGTTGGGCTTACAGGCACCGTGCTCACTTGGTTTAGTTCTTATTTATCAATTCGATTCCAATATGTACAGAAATGTGCTGACAGTACTCCATCATTATACACAGAAGTTCAATATGGTGTCCCGCAGGGCTCAGTACTGGGACCTTTACTGTTTTCACTTTACATGCTTCCACTGGGATCTATCATTAGGAAACATAATGTTAATTTTCACTCGTATGACACCCAGTTATACCTTTCATTTAAATCAGATGAAGTTTCTCCGATGTTGTCTTTAATTAGTTGTGTTAGCGAATTAAAGGAGTGGATGAATGAGAACTACTTGTCTTTAAATACAGATAAAACAGAGATGTTAATTGTTGGAGGGAATGACGCTGATCATAACAATATTTTGTCATCATTTAACTCAGTTGGAATCCCAATTAATTTTACTGAATCAGCCCGCAATCTAGGAGTTATCTTTGACTCTAGCATGTCATTTAAAGCGCATATTACAAAGTTGTCCAAAACATCCTTCTTCCATCTTAAAAATGTTAGGAAATTAAGGCGCTTTCTAAATAAACAGGATTCTGAAAAATGAATTCATGCATTTATCTCTAGTAGGATTGACTACTGCAATGCGGTGTTCACTGGATGTTCAAACTGTTCTTTATACAGCCTCCAGTTAATCCAAAATGCGGCTGCAAGAATTATTACAAGAACAAGAAAATACAAACACATAACTCCAGTTCTTAAATCCTTACACTGGCTCCCAGTTAAGTTTAGGGCAGATTTCAAAATCCTTCTTTTAACATATAAAGCATTAAATGGCCGAGGTCCGGCTTACTTGTCTGAACTTATCATGACTTACAAACCAGAGCGCACATTAAGATCTCAAGATGCCGGTCTGCTTATGGTTCCAAAGATTAATAAAATAACAATGGGAGGTCGAGCTTTTAGTTACAGGGCCCCTAAACTGTGGAATGGTCTGCCTGCTACTATAAGAGATGCCCCTTCAGTCTCAGCTTTTAAATCCCAGCTGAAGACTCACTACTTCAGTTTAGCATATCCTGCCTAGAGCTGCTGATTAACTGTACATACTGCATCTCTGTTGTTAGTCATTAGCACTAAAACATAAGTAACATGATAGTTAGAATTGGATACTAACCCTCACCTATTCTGTTTCTCTTCTCGGTACTCAAATGTGGCACTTGGTGCCACAGCCCACCTGCCAAGTTGTTTTGCCTGCCTACGGTAAAGTCATCCCTGATGGAGGATCACAGGAATCATGAGAAAGAGGGGTCCTTTCCTTTGGCTGGTCCAACACTGTTTCAGCCGTGGAATGGCCAAATGGGGGAGGCAGCTTGATGGATGAGGTCTCCAGGAGTCTAAAATTATCCAAATCATATTATGTGATATCATCTACTGTTAAATTATGCTCCGTACTTCTAAAAAAATTTTATTTTTTATTTTTTATTGAGGATTTGTTCTGTTCTGTGTATTGTATTGTATTGTATTGACCCCCTTCTTTTGACACCCACTGCACGCCCAACCTACCTGGAAAGGGGTCTCTCTTTGAACTGCCTTTCCCAAGATTTCTTCCATTTTTCCCTACTAGGTTTTTTTGGAAGTTTTTCCATGTCTTCTTAGAGAGTCAAGGCTGGGGTCTGTCAAGAGGCAGGGCCTGTTAAAGCCCATTGCAGCACTTATTGTGTGATTTTGGGCTATACAAAAATAACCTGTATTATATTGTATAAATTGTTTGTCTCCCCACTCCCAGCCGAATTGTTTGCGCACATAACTTTGGTTTCACCTACACAGCTACTATTTTAAAATTGCTTCTCCTGTGCAACTTTTGTAACTAAATGTTTGTTTTCTTTCAACACATGTTTTACTTAATGGGGAAAATACAGTGCCTAAGAGGCCAAATGTAACTACAATTTTGAAAAATGGAGTTCTAACACAAAATCATGAATCTGTATTGCTCACACACTCTTAAATAAAACACTGAGGTGCTTCAAACAGGTTATTGGTTTGAACATCTTATTATTCCCAGTCAAAATAATAATATGTAGTGCAAATATGAGAAATGTGAATTTCATTATGTTTTATCAGATCACATATGCAATGCACCGTAGTATGAAAGATGCCAACTAACCCCTTAGTTTTTTTGCTAGATGGGTAATAGAAGAAATGTCAAAACCAGCAATATAGCTGTTACTGTAACATCTTACCTTCCTCCCTATCAGTGCTGCACCACATGTGTCTTACCTTTGGGACGTTCATGACATGTAGCTTGATGACTGGGGTTATGTTTACTTTCAAACATTTACTTTAACACAGTTTACTACCAATAGAGGGCTTCACAAGGAAATGAATAATCTAACCACTCAGCCTGCTAGTAGATAGATAGATAGATAGATAGTAGCAGTCGGACAGAGAGAACTGGCTTTCAGGTTTCACTTAAAGACTATTTATTTGCATCAAAACCAGTGACAGCAAGTAGAAAGTGATAGACAGAGTCATACAATCTGGGTGAGTTAAAATCTTCATGCAGGAGCAGAACAGATTAAAGTGTCTCCTGCACACATTATTCATTTTTTCTAAAAATGTTGCTGTTGTTTATTTTTAACCAGTACAAATCTGACTGGATGGATTTACTTATATAACTGAGAATCTGTCAGATATTGTAAGAAATATTAAGGATGACAAAATGGACAGTGTGCTTTTTAACAACCTCAGTGAATGTATCTTTCTTTAACACTGCTAGCGAAACAGAGAAAGATGAATGTCTACCACCAGCACTGCTGTTTAGAATTTTTAAAGTTGACAAAAATATATACATATGCATTTATATTCTTTAAAAGCTTGATGCAACTTAAAAAAAAAACTAGGCCCATTGTATCATGGTCTTTCCTTGAATGCAATGTTAGAAAAATCAAGTGAAAACGCAGCTGACACTTCGTAACAGCAGAGTCCAGCTGGTAGAAATACAGTCAAAGAATACTGCTCCAGTGATAGAAACAATATAGTCTTAACAACATTTTCCAATTTATTTAATTTACCCATCTAGACTTGAACCTTTTTATACAGTTCAGATTGGCACTGGAAGGCAAAGTAGCAACCAGCCCAGTTGGTGTGCCAAGTTCGTGCACAAGCCCACACTCAGCATTTTCTGTGATGGTTTAGACCAATTAGTGTAACTAATACATATATATCTTGAATGTGAGTGTCACAACCAGCAGGCAATAATAAAAAATACATATAATAAAATCTTATATGTACCAATAAGTCACAAAAATTTTATAACACGCGAACAATTTAATGATAGCAGTCTTTTTAATTCAGTAAAGCTTGACATTCCTATTCACCCAATTTTGCTAAAAAATATGAAGTTGAGTCTTGAAGACCCTTAAATTTTTTTTGTTTGCCACACTAATTGGTAACTTATTCCATGTATATATTGTTCTATTTTAGCAGCAAAAGGGATACACAATGTTGAAACCGGCGTATACCTAAAAGCCCTGTCAAACAAGTAAAAGGCAAAAATATATAAAATATGCAAGGTGAGGTAACCTCTCTGATGAGAAATCTGAAATAGTAAACTAATCTGTAATTGAAGTCACCAAGAATTGTTCTACAAGCCGGATAAGCTTGAAAAATTGGTAATACTTTTCAATGAGAGTTTTTAAAATTTCAAAGGTACAGTATGTATGGTGCACTGTACTAATGAAAATGAAACTTTCTTAAGAATTTTTTTTTGAAAATTAAGTGTGCTAAATTTAACAAAATTGGTCTACTAGGAACCATGTTGTTTTAAACAGACAGACATGATGATGACAGTAGGAGCTTTTTGCATTATATACAAATACACCCAAAAATAGACAAAACGTGAAAAAAATAATCCTGTCAAACAACTGTAGAGCCTGACAGAATTGCTGTCAAAATTAACAAAAAAAGAAACACCACAGGCACCTGAGTGCTTAAATAGCTTTACATGAACAAGTACATTTACACGCAGAAAAAAATGTGCAAAATGGTCTGGCACAGCTAAAAAAATGTGCTTCAAAATTTCTACAATTTGAGCAGAGAAAGAATCTGGCAATTGCAATTAAGAAGAGCTGATAAATGTAAAACTGATACAATGATATGAAAGCCATTTTTTGTCATGGAACACTATAATAAGCATCATTTGGCATGGCATGTTAGGTGTCTATGGTGCAATCAGAGGACCTAAGCAGGGGCAGGTTTTAGTTTTTAAAATAGTGAAGCGCATGCCAAATGTGTGTAAAACTGTGACTGAAATGAACAGCTGCGGGGTACTAATAGGGGAATTGGCTGTTTGTGCATTCAAGTGCATGTTAGTAATGGATACAGTCAGTCCTCATGGGTCCACTGCATTTCATTTGGCATACCTGCACTCCTGAGGACTTTAAAGGTCAGAGTAGAGAGATCAGGAGGTAAGAAGAGAAACAGAGAAGAAGTTAAAGAAAACCTGGTCAAATTGAATCCATGTAAGGCTGGTTGGATGACACAGTGCGGGACCGAGAGGAACTGTGCCAGAAGTGGTGCTCCTTGTTGTGTGAGTTGCAGGAGCAGCAATGATAGTAGAGCTTCAGCACAATGGAAGGCACCAGGACAATGAAGATCAGCCCTGACCGCCCCAGTGGATACCACATGAGGTGTCTGGAATGAGAGTTTGTAACAGAGACAATTGGTAAATGATTTAGACTTTGAGTGGTCTTATTATTATTTATTTATGGGTTTTTAAATTCCACCAGTGCATTGTCTTTAAGGATTATTTATTGACTTATTTATTGAAGATTTTACACAGCACTTTTTACTTTTAATAAACTGTACTTTGTACTTTAACACACCATCTTATTGTTGGGTTTTCACTTGCTACTGGCTCATCCTCAGTTTCATGATATTTCTACAACCCAGGTCCAAAAAAAACAACAGTTTTGAGCGACCCGAATGTGACACACCAAAACAACACAAAATTTACTTAAGGGGTTGATACACTTGACAGTGGGAGAAAAAAGCTGGGGTACCCAAACGAAAGCCTGCACAGGTACAGGGAAACTGTACAGATTTTACACTGTATATGCAGGGACAGTGCCAGTACTTGTATTCAGTCATCTGAAGTCAAGAAGGAGCGATACTAACCTTTGTTTCAAATGTAGCATCTCAGTTCTAAAAAATGTCACGTGAACTTAACATCTTGACCGTAAGAATGGTCTACAATAACCTGAAAAGGATTATTTTTCCCTTACTAACCCTTATTAATATTCTGTGTTCTTGTTAAACTGATTGGAGCTATTTTGTAACACGAAACAAACAAATATTACTATCAAATATTTAAAGCTATAAAAAATACTACATTACAATAGATCAGTGAATGGTGAAAGAAATAGTAACAATCAAAATGGATAAAAAATGCAAGAGGGAAGATAAAAATGATGAGTGACAGCTACACTGACATGCAGTTTGTCATTGAGGAAAGTGACAGCAGCATCTTGTTCAGTTTCTTTGAGAAATAGAAACACACCTTTTGCTGTCCACTCTGTGTCTCTAAGCAGACAGTTCTTCAAATGATTGGTTTTTTTTCTGCTTATTTTTTTTACTTCTGCCACTCATAAATCATAGTGAAACTCTTGGAACCATGATAGCATCAATTAAATACTGTCATATTTGTAAAATTAGGGGAATATCTATCAACTTGATAAGTCAGGAAACACAGACACTAAGCCAATATAGAACAAAACTAATGAGAAATGGTAACTATGAGAGATGAAAGAAAATGAATGAAAAAGAAAATCATAAAGTTAAAAAGGGCTCAGTGTCAAATATGATGGATTTGGTATAGAAATTTTATCAGGCAACTGGGACAGTAACAACCCAATGTGCTTTGCCAGATGCCTAATATTGCAGTTAAATTATAAAATAATATAAAACCCCTGCAGGAACAATGAACATTCACAAAGTAAAGGTGAAAACAAAAACAAAGTGTGTATACGAAGACAGAAAATCATTTTGAACATTTCAATCCTTTTCTGACTGGATTGGAAACAAATTTTCTGCAGAATTTCCATCATGTTTGTGTTACACCTCATTAATTTAAAATAACCAGTACAGAAACATAAAAAGATCATAAATTAATTAAGTCTCCTACTAACTATTTCTGTATCATGCCTTGCTGCATGTTTATTAACACCTAATATCTTGATTCTTCACAAACATACACTGCTTCCATATCAGACTCCTGAGGCACCTCTGCCCTAATTATCAATATACATAAACTGGCTTCAGAACCCTCTCATTGATTAGTCAGCAAGGGTCAGCAGCAGTGTGTAATATCAGCACAGAATGACCTTAAGGTATCCCTTATTAGCATATATTTATGAAAGCAAAATTCTCTTTTAGACTATACAGTCCATCTGCACATTAGAAGTATATAAAAGACAACCTCAGAGGGTATTAAAGTCACCTACTAATTTAAATCACCTCAAGATTGGGTTTAATGAACTTAGTAGAATTTTTGAAGTATAATATTAAGATCAATAGACATATAGAATGTTACTATCATGAATATACAGTAAGTACATTTTTGAATACCTAACTGAGAATCATCACAAAATGTAATACTTCTTACAACATATATATTGTTTGTTACTATTCAGACTTAACCTCAATGCCAAATATGTATCCATCATAAATTCCATCTTTATTTTTAAAAATTGTGTTTTTGCAACATAATATTATTTAATTCAAATTCCATTTCATGATATAAAAAACTTCAGTCTTTAAATGAAAAAGTGTGTTAAATATTGATGAATGGTTTTTTCAAGCAGCACACACCATCTTCACCAACATCCACAGAGTCACTAAATCATTCTTACACAGTGAGGATTATATAAAGCTTGAACTCTAGTGAATAGTTCATAGTTCAATTGGAGATTCTTACTAAGTATGATATGATGATAAGTATTAGGATTGAATGTGGTGCTCTCTTTTTCGGTACTGTGTCCTTTTTAATAGGACTGCAAGAGCCTCTTCTTAAATATTGGTTTATGCGTCAGTTAATAAGAAATGACATAGGCAACTGACATCACACTATCTCAGGACTAGATGTGGGTTAGTTAAAATTAGTCCTGTTCTAATTCATTTGTTCATGGCATTGTGGCTTTGTATAGTTTTGTCAGTACTGTTCTGCTCTGCATTGCAGCACTGAATGTCTTCAGTCCTTTGTTTCGTATCGATTTTATCCCTTTTGACTGTTACTTTTGGCTAAGGCTTTGCTTTGCACTTGTTTCTTATAAGACCTTTATGCCTCATTTTAACCTGGTTGTTACTTTGTACTTGATTTTCACCTAAATGACTTATTGACCTCTGCTTTGTATAGTGTAAGAAGTGAGGAGAGATTTAACTTTGTTAATTATCAGTTTAACCTTTGGCAATGCCGGTAAATAATTAATTTGGTTAGACTCTTACTTTATTTACTTTACCTTTCTTTGTTGCAATCTCTGGCTGTTAGAATTATATCAAAATAACTGAAACACGCTCATTTTAAGAAACAAAATAATACAATTTAATGATAAACACAAGGATTATAGTATTATATATTTTTATTGATATTGTCAGAAGAATGAGTCGGAGACACCACAAATGTTTGGGGCAGCCACCCGTATAATATGCTCGGCTGCAAATTGCTCTTTTTTATAACAAGAAGTGTATAGATCGGAGTCCAAAACAGAACTGCCTGTACTGAGGCAAGATGGCAGTTTTAAAGGCCCAGAAGGGAAATGACGTCCTCGTTGCAGGAAGTGGGAGTGGTATCCTGGTGTCCAGAAGTGACATCATCCTAGGGGCCGTCCAGAGGCGGGATTTCCCGGGACAGGTCTGCAAGGGACTGAGAGAGATAGTCAGTACACTCCGCCGCCCCCTGGCCTGGCGTAGAATTACAAGTGTCTAGGCCCTTCAGCTGTTTCCCATGCGCACATGTGCTTAATATCTACTGAGCTGTCTCTTCTTCTGGTAAGCTAGAATATATTGTCTGTTGTTAAATTAGAATCTGCTACTGTGTTGTTTCTGACTATTGCTGTGTCTAAGTTTTAGCTGGTTGGAATTAAGAGGTTTAGTTTCAGTGCAATCAGCCTGATCATTGTCACCTGGTGGAGGGAAGCTAGAGAGAACTAGTGTGAATCTGTGGGTGTGGCTTTCCACTCACCCACCATTTAAACAGGAGCTCGCTCCGTCTGTAGCGGTTTTTCGTACCTACAACGCAGGATTGCCTAAGCAACATACTTGGGCAAGTATCTGTTTTATATTTTATCTTATCCCTTATAATGTGCTTCACACCAATACCTGTATACGTATCACACCGACTGAAGAAATGCATTCCCCGTCAAAGAGGCATAAATCTAACCAACCTCTCTCAGCCTTTTATATCTCCACAGCTTCCTACAGTCGTCCATGGTGGTTTATGGAACTGCCGATCTTGCATCAAGAAGGCTGATTTCATCTCTGGACTGGCATCCCTCCAGTCATTCCACTTCCTGGCCCTCACAGAAACCTGGATCACACCTGAGGATACAACTACTCCAGCTGCTCTCACCTCTGCCTTTTCCTTCTCTCACTCTCCTCGCACTTCAGGCAGAGGTGGGGGTACAGGTTTGCTTTTATCTCATCAGTGGCGTTTTTCACCTAATCTTCACCATCGCAACTTTTCCTCCTTTGAATTCCACTCTGTTACTATCACACATCCAACAAAACTCCACATTGTTGTTCTTTATCGCCCTCCAGGCCCTTCAGGAAACTTCATCGATGAGCTTGATTTCCTTCTGAGCTCCTTCCCAGATGATGAGTCTCCTCTCTTGCTCCTCGGTGATTTCAACCTTCCAAGAGACGGAATACACAGCAGTGGACTTGTGATGCTTCTGTCGTCCTTTGGTCTATCTCTTGGTGACTCTCCTCCAACCCACAAAGCTGGCAACACTCTTGACCTGGTATCATTCAGATCACTTCCTATGTTCAATATATTGTCTACTCCTCTACATGTCTCTGACCACCATCTTCTGTCCTTCAGATTTCCTCTTCTGACTTGCTCTTCTCTACCACCTTCTACCCCCATGACTACCCGCAGAAATCTCAATTCTCTTTCTCTATCTTCTCTCTCCTCAGCTATCCTATCATCCTTATCTCCCCCTAACTGTGCTGAACCATGCACAGCAACTGTGGAGTCTGCTACCAACAGTCTTCTCTCCTCTCTCCACAACTCCTTTAATCAACTTTGCCCTCTGTCTTCCAGGCCAAAACGTACTTCTCCGACCCCATGGCTGTCGGAGACACTACGAAACAACCGCAGACAACTAAGAGCAGCAGAAAGAAGATGGAGGAAAACGCATCATAACAATGACCTCCTTTCTTTTCAATCTCTCTCATCAAAGTTTGCTACTGACCTAACTTCTGCCAAATCTTCCTTCTACAGAACCAAGTTTGATAAATCCTTATCTAACCCTCGCAAACTTTTTGCCACTTTTTCTTCACTGCTTAAATCACCATTTCCTTCTGTCTCCCCAGCTCTCTCACCAGAGGACTTTGCTACATTCTTTGAGGATAAGGTTGCTACTATCTGTAGTTCCTTCCCTCAGACTGACATGTTGCCCACCCACTCTCAACCGACCTGTGCGACCCAGCTTCATCACTTCACTCCACTCTCTCACGAGGAAGTGTCTCAGATCCTGACGGCCAGCAACCCCACAACATGTTCACTCGACCCTATCCCCTCAGGTACATTTCAGCTCATCTCTCAGGATCTTCTCCCACACATCACACACATAGTTAATGGCTCCCTAATGACTGGCCATGTTCCCACTGCCTTTAAGTCTGCTGTTGTCACACCAATTCTTAAGAAACCTACTCTGGACTGCTCAGATATCAACCACTACAGACCAGTATCCCTGCTCTCTTTTCTTTCTAAAGTACTGGAACGAGCAGTGTATAACCAACTTAACTTGTTTTTATCTAATAACGCCCTTCTTGACCCTCACCAGTCTGGATTCAAAGCAGCTCATTCTACCGAGACTGCACTTCTTGCTGTCTCTGAAACCCTTCACACAGCCAGATCTACCAACCTGTCCTCAGTCCTCATACTTCTGGACCTATCTGCAGCCTTTGACACGGTCAACCATCAGATACTTCTGGAAACTCTCACTAGTCTTGGGATCTCAAGCATTGTCTGGCAATGGTTTGCTTCTTACCTTGCTGACCGGACATTCCAGGTTGCCTGGCAAGGCTCCCAGTCAGCTCCACGAAGACTGACCACTGGTGTTCCTCAGGGCTCTGTCCTAGGACCCCTTCTCTTCTCCTTATACACAGGTTCTCTTGGGAAGGTAATAGCTGGACATGGATTCTCTTACCACTGCTATGCGGATGACAGTCAACTCATTCTCTCCTTTCCACCCGATGACCAGCAGGTCTCAACCCGCATCTCAAATTGCCTTGCTGATATCTCCTCTTGGATGACTTCCCACCACCTCAAGTTGAATCCCAGCAAGACTGAACTCTTGTATATCAGAGGCAACTCATCTCCGAATCTTGACCTTGAAATCTCTCTTGACAACTCGGTTATCGTCCCCTCAAAAACGGCAAGAAGTCTTGGTGTCACTCTAGACGAAGAATTGTCTTTCTCTCCACACATCAGCAACCTCTCCAGGTCCTGCAGATATCTCCTTTACAACATTAGGAGAATCCGCCCCTTTCTCACTACAGAGGCTACTCAGCTTCTCGTCCAGACCTTGGTCATCTCTAAGCTGGACTACTGCAACTCTCTGCTGTCTGGACTTTCACTAAAGGCAACACGACCACTTCAACTGATCCAGAATGCAGCTGCAAGACTCGTTTTTGATATTCCCAAATTCTCGCACACTACACCTCTGCTGCGGAACCTGCACTGGCTCCCTGTGGCTGCCCGCATCAGGTTCAAAACCCTAACACTTGCCTTTAAGGCCAAAACTGGAGCTGCACCACCTTACATATCAGCACTGGTCAAGCAGCGTGTCACTTCTCGCTGTCTCAGAACATCAAGCACTGCACGTCTCGAACCACCCTTACTTAAAAGAAGAGGACGACATGCATCAAGACTCTTTGCAGTGTTGGCTCCTCAGTGGTGGAACGAACTTCCTCTTGCTGTACGAACAGCGGAGACCCTCACTGTCTTCAAACGTCGCCTGAAGACACACTTCTTTCAACAGCACTTGGACTAAAGTCCCCATACTTTTTTTTTTTTTCTACCCTTTTTTTTCAAAAAAAAAAAAAAAAATTTTTGTACTAACTTACTATTTTCTTCTAGCAGGGTTTTGTATACAACTTGGTCAGCGGTAACTTGTTTAATGACAGTAGATTTAATCCTAGCCTTAAAGACTGAAGAACAGTCGTAGACTACTAAGCACTGTTGTAAGTCGCTCTGGATAAGAGCGTCTGCTAAATGATGTAAATGTAAATGTAAAATGTAAATATATAAAGTAGGACACAAGACAGACTAGGCAGACAAATATATAACATAGAATAGGCTAGTTATTTATTAGTTATTTAGAGTTCGAATTTATCTTGACACAGTTGAATATCTTTACGATATCAAGTCTTTAAAGATGATGTGTGGGGTTGTTGCTTTGTTGCTGATCTGAATTCATTTGGGGGATTCTTCTAGTGTTGGAGTGCACTCTTTGTCTTTGCTGCATATCCTTTGTCTGTGGTGTAGAATGCTTACCTAAGTTAAGCCCTTTTACTGTGTCATTTGCAACTTCATAGGGAATAGTATTTTTCTTTCTAGCACAAGAGTTTAGATGCTCAAGTTCACCTCCTGAAGTGATGCCTGCTTATCAGTCTTCAGAGCCCACTGGAAAAGAGCTTGGCAGGCTGAATCTCAAAGACAAGAGATTGTCAGAGCTTTCTGTTTCCCAATGGAAGACAGCCTTTGCGGGATGGGACACTTCACCCCATGAGGCATAGCTGAGGGAGGGACCCTGTCACAGACAGCCAGGACCCTTACCTGGCCGGGATGCACTTATAGTGGAAAAACCAGCGGAGAGGCAGCATCTCTCTGGTGGGCCTCTCATGTGTATGAATGATAGTTGTATTCTCATTTGGCAGCCCTGGTAGATTTCTTGGGAGCCACCAGGGGGAGCTGTGAGAAAAAGTGTTTCTGGTTTTACAGAAGTTCTGCCTGACCCATAGGTGCTTCCTAGGAGCAATCTGAATTTACTCATGGGTCTAGCATTAAGAAGTTTCTCCACCTCACCAAGGTGAGTTGGATTCAAGTATGGGGGAAGGACAAAGTTTCATCTGGAGGAGTGGAAGTAGAAAAGGAGAAAGAGAAGAGAAAGGTTTATGATTTTGTAAAATATGAAAGAAATCAGTTTGAAGGTATTCTTTAAATAAAACATTTGAACTCAGCACTAGTGTCAGTGCAATTGTGCCTGGAGTTTAAGAGTGCTGTTATGCTCCCTACATACCAAAACAATTTTAACACTGTAAAAATTAATTTAACACTGGTTCATTTGCTATAATTAAACTATCAGTGAAGTTTTAAAAGATGACAAATGAGTTACTTAAAAATCTACACTTTCCATGTCAGAAAGTGATACACAGGTAAGAACAATTAAATATAATGAAAAATTTAAGAACTTTTGCATTGTATAAGTACTGTATATTACCCAAAGCACTTCCTTTCCAGAGAGGCTTTGCCCTAAAAACAGTTAGGATATGTCAGAGAACATTTTTTAAAATCTGTGTTCTCTGTAGCTTTAGTGCTATCACTTCTGGTATCTAGGAAACACCCTATGAAAGTCTATGACCACTGACTAATTGACTTATTTATTTCTATTCTGCTGCGGTGGGTTGGCACCCTGCCCGGGATTGTTTCCTGCCTTGTGCCCTGTGTTGGCTGGGATTGGCTCCAGCAGACCCCCGTGACCCTGTGTTCGGATTCAGCGGGTTGGAAAATGGATGGATGGATGGATTTCTATTCTGATGGGTGATTCTTAAAGCTACTGGCTATCCTGTTAGTACAGCTACACAACTCATGAAACACTGACTGTCTTGTTTGTTCTGCCAGCAGAGCCACAACGGTGGTCATGGTTTGTTGCTGTCAGTGAGATGAACTGGTAAGGCAGCTGTAAAATTATTTAAACTTTTAAGATTATGCCAACTTATTTTAACTACTTTTTAATAAAATACACATAAAATGTTTTTTAGTTAATTAGTGGTATATTTGATATGAAAATTTTAAGTAGAATGAAATATCATGTTTGATATAAAATATTTGGACGAACGATAATGTCTGTATATAATTAAATTGAGAAAAACAGATATTCCTTTAGTGAGTAGCAAAGATATGCATGCACTGAATTGCACAATGAAAATTATGCGATAACCCTTATCTCGTACATACGTGAAAATATCCTGCACATTCATGAAAACATATCATATGTACAGGATACATTTGCATATGTATGAGATATTTTCATGTACGTACGGGATAATTTTACGTATGTACGGAATACTCTCATTCGCACGAGATAAAGTTAGATTAAAAAATTACAAAAGTAAGTGCTTTGGGGATATCTAATTATAACTTTACCAATGTAATGATGCTTTATTTTGCTGTCACTTTCATCTTCTGTAGCATTGTGATATTAAAATCAGTCAGGTGGGCTTTTATTTATTAAAGGAGTGTTAAATGGTTTAGGCATGTACTTTATGTTCTGGGATTCTTTAGGTACGTACTTTATGTTTACAATTAACTGATTACAGACTATTGAAACAGTTTCAGTTATTTTGCTTACCTATGTTGTTCTGTCATGCACCAAGGCTGCATATTCAATACTGAGTTGCCTCTACTTAACCTAACCACATCTGACTCAAGGCAGGAACGAACTATGTGCGGCTCAAAAGAGACAACTCACTTACAAATACACCTTCATGCATATATATCAGTTAAGATAAAGCACAAGTCTGTGGAATAGAAGGGGACGAAGCACACCGGAAAAAGCCATGTCCAGGAAAACGGTTTATCAGATAGGCTTTTATCCACCAAATTCGTAAACTGTAGCCTAATAGAAAGCAACATACAGTGTGCAGTAGGTTTTACATGTCATCTGTACACCATGCACAGCTGTTTTGTAGGTGGCTTTTAACCTTATTATCTCAGAATGATTCAGTTCATTAGTGCTGTGAACATTTCTGATCCTCAAGCCATCCTAAAGACTTTTGTTCATATACTCCAATTACGTCCTGCATTAAGAGGTGTACTTGTTGGGTTGCCAAGTGACTATACATTATCTGTGCCCAAGTCAAGTGGTTTAGGTTTGGAGTGCCATTCGATCAAGGTCTGCCTTCATATTTTACTTGTACACCCTTGCATCTCTGAAAGTAAGATTCCTTAATGAAGTTCGTGTAGACGTTTCTGGTGTGCCCAGAGATGCTTATGCATTATTCTGGGCATCTTTTTTTAAAAGCTTTGCAAAAGGGGAGCATGAACGTGTTCCAGCATTATGTCTGATTATATGGAGAAGACTTACTTTCCACTACAGCTGTCATTTGTTTTTTTCAGTTAGTTTAATTTCTGGTGAATCTGCAGTAACTCCATATATCCATATAAAGACATAAAGTCATGGATGACTCACAACTTTCTCCAACTAAATAGCAATTAAACAGGTGCTCTTCATTGGTTCTAAATCTACACTAACTAAGGTTAACCACTCTTCTATTTTAATTAACAACACTACCACAAACATCTTTTCCCAGGTTAAGAGCCTGGGTGTCATTCTAGGCAGTACCCTCTCTTTTTCTTCCCATATAATAATGTTTCTCAGACTGCCTTCTTCCATCTCCAAAACATTTTTAGACTTTGTCCTGTTCTTACGCAAGATATTACTGAAGTATTGGTTAATGTCCTAGTCACCTCACATATAGATTACTGTAATGCTATTCTATCTGGCATCCCACAAAAACTTATCCACCGCTTACAACTTATTCAAAATTCTGCTGCTAGGATAATAACCTGTTCCAAATCCACTGAACATATTACACCTATTCTCTCTCAACTTCACTGGCTCCCTGTTTACTACCGAATACAATACAAAGTACTGCTCTTAACATTTAAAGCTCTCTGCAACCTTCCACCTCCCTGCCTCACTGATCTCCTACAGACTTACACTCCCTCTCTCTCCCCCAGATCCTCATCTGCAGCTTTACTTTCTGTAGCACACATCAAACTCTGTTCTATGGGAGCTTGAGTGTCTCTCACAGTGCTCCTCAACTCTGGAATTCTCTTCCCTCTCATATCTGTCAACTAGACTCAATAACACATTTTAAAACTGCCCTCAAAAAACGTATCTTTTCAACCTAGCATACCAATTAATAATTTAACACTGTTACTGTGTGTTATCTTTGTATGTTTGCTAGTACCTCTGTACCTTATTGCTTTTTGATTTTATCGTCCTCTTTGTTTTTATATTTTATTAATGTTGTTTAATTACATTGTAAGGTGACCTTAAGTGTTATTATTATTATTATTATTATATGCTGCTGTCTCCATTTTTAAATTATGTTGCATCATTTCAAAGAGACATTATCAAAGCAGCTTTGGTTGGAAAACTTGCAGCAGAACAATACAACAAAATTCTCAACATTCTTTACAGAATGAACTGCCCTGCAATTTCTTCACCCAATAACCTGAAGGAAGTAGTAGTGCAGGTGGTCTATAAACTGCTCATACAAAGGCCAATGTATGCCTTAGAGATTATGTTAAACATAACACAAAATGTACTTCAAATGGCACTTCCAACGGTGCCTGATGTGGAACCACCTGCAAAATGAGTGTTAGGCATGTTTACTGCTGATATTACAAATATTGCACAAAACACAACTGTAGATTATTTAACACTAAAATTACCAGAGTCTATGAAAAAACTCGTAGATCCGGCCCACCTTAAAACCATTCGCACCTCTCCGCCAGTGTCCTTTGTCCCCTAAATGTGCCGATAAAAACAAGCAAGCAAGCAGCTATTCCATCCCCCCACCGACTTAGAACATGCATGAGCATCTCCCAGCTCATGCCTTGATTGATTATCTGGGAGTGAAGTGGAGTTTTAGAGTGGAAATAATAGATCGTTATTTGGAACACACGCATTTCATGTGTGTTCCGTTTCTACAGTAATCTGTGTAAACACATTGTTAAAACAGAAACTTTTTTATATTTTAGTAATAAATGTTACAAAATGTAGGCATAAACTATAGAATATGTGAAGCATGAAGTCCAAACATCAAATAAACACTTTCAAAAAAGGTTCATGAACAATTCAACAGCTTCTGTGGCGTAGCGGTAAGATTTGCTGTCTCAGAGCGCAGCATGTGTACTGTCCCTCAGAGACCTGAGTTGGATTCCCCCTTGAGGAGAAAGTGTTTTTTTGTTTTCTTTTTAACCTCAAACAGACATAAAATTTATAAATTGGTATGCACTGTCAGTTAATGAGATCGTTATATTTTCATGTGGGATGCTCCTTTTAAAATATTTTTTAACAATTGAGACTGCAATTAACATGAACAAGTGTCCTTATAACTGTTATTTTTAAGATCCATAACACACAGACAGACAGAGCACTGCGTAATAGAGAGACAGACAGGCAGAAAAGTCACTAGATATATAAATAAACAGGGAAGGTACATGTACTGAAAGAAAAAAAAAGATCAACATGTGCGTTGATCCTGCTGCACTGAATAAGCTCACGCGCTCTAACATTCGAACCCCCCCCCCCCCCCGATGATGATGTTTTCACATATATTGTCTCTTTCTTTCAGGTGTGTAATAGGAACCACAGCATAGAGAGAAGCGTGTGCATTGTAACAGGTACACACGTTGTAAATGTAGGAAAGACGATCCTTGCATGTGTGTGAACAGTTAACATTTGAATCTGATGATTGCATATAGCGCTCAACTTACTGCTCTGTACTATTCTATCCTCTGCATGCCCTGGAGTACAAAAGAAACAGCATACAGCAACATGTGGGGACTGGCAAGATCGGGGAAAAAATACACACAGTCACTGATTACAAACCGCAAGATGTTATGCGAATGAATATGAATAATATGAATAATGTTGCATCCGTGCCACAAAGTTTTCTGAAATGTTCTATACAGGTCATAAAACGAATAATTCCAAATATCATATATACCTACGTCTGTGTTTTTTTTTTTTTTTTTTGACATCATACACCATAAGGTGCACACTAATTCAGCGTGAGCAGGAACATTCAATAAAACTGAATAAAAAAAAAATCAAGTGACAGTGAGATACGAAGAAGGCAGATTCGCCAGCGTTTGTGTGTCAGCTTTAATCCCTCCTTATGAGAGAATGTCCAGTTCCATTGTCTCAAAACACCACTCACATCTCCAATTATTCTGTTTCAAATGAAAAATAAGAGCGTCAGAACCCTGGGGGGGTGGGGGGGAGGCGGTAGTATGTATCGTGATCGTGATTTAGAGAGAATAAAAGTTAAAAAAACTGTAACTTTTACAAGTCCTATAAATGCACACCGTTTGTTACAGACACAAACCAAATATATGTGTGTACTGTATAATATTAACAAAAGGAGCAGCTCACTACTGAAAACGGCAAATATAGGTCTGAGTGGGGATGGAACTGGGGACTCTTGATTACAAGTCAGCAAATCTTAGCGCTATGCCACTGAAGCTGTTGTCTATTCCTTGAATCTTTTGTGAAAATGTTTACTTGATCTTTGGACTTCAGGCTTCATACATTATATAGTTTATGCCTACGTTTTGTCATTTACTACTAAAATATGAAAACGTTTGTGTTTTAAAAATATGTTTACACAGATTACTGTAGAAACGGAACACACATGAAATGCGTGTGTTCCAAATAGCGATCTATTATTTCCACTCAAAAACTCCAGCACTTCAGTCACTCCCAGATAATCAAACAAGGCATGAGCTGGGAAAACTTAGTGAACATTCTGCGGCGGTGGGGGATGGAATAGCCGGCTGCTTGCTGCTCGTCTTAATCGGGACATTTAGAAGACAAAAGAGAGGTGAGAACGGTTTTAAGGTGGGCCGGATCTATGAGTTTTTTCGTAGACTCTGGTAATTCTAGTGTTAAGGCAGTTTATTTGATCACTGGATGATGAAAGACTGTAGACATTTATGTGCTTTGCTACAGGTGCAGATGGGATTTTCGTGAACAAAACTGAAATTCAGTTTACAAATTTGAGAGGTCTTCTGAGAAGACTCTGTGGAACATACTTGTAGGATGCTATTGACAATTCCTTGAACATATAATACTTACAATTAATTCAGAAGAGAGTTTTATGCTGTTCTATATGGCAACAATTATTTTGATAGGTCTGATTTTAAAAAATACAAAAAAAAAATCAATATTTGTAACCCTTTCAAAGAAATTCCTGATTTTCATTAGATGATTTTTCTCACCAAGTCACTGTTGTATACAGTACATGTGTGTAGGTTTCAGAGCGCATTGATCATTTTTGAAAAACTATGGGAACAAGCTAAATATAATCTTATTAAAAGCTGGGTAATACTTCAACAACAAAATTTAAATGGATTTAGTGTTATTATATTTCAGCTTTTGTTAGAAATACTGTATATTCATTGCATTTATTACTGAGATATTTACATTACAATTTATTGTTGCAATTTTAGTCAAAATATTATGCATTGAAAAGATGGGTATGTTTTATGGTTGCATCATGAAGGTTTTGTAACTAGACTTTAACAGAGACCCGGTTGTTTAAACTTTGTGTAGTTAATATATTCCTACTTTTAAGAAACAAAATGTATTCTAATGCTTTGCAAGTGGACAAAGCTATTGCTGTTATGTGCAATTTAAGGTGCAATGTTTCATACAGGTTTTTACAAAAGGATATTTTAAATCATTCATAATTATCATTGTAATTATTGGTTAACATTTTTGTCACTTATTAAACTTAAAAAATTAAAACCATGTTATCAGCTCCGTGACCCTGTATTCGGATTCAGCGGGTTGGAAAATGGATGGATGAATGGATGTTATCAGCAAAGTGTTAAAGTTGTTTCCAGAGCTGTGATTAGTTTAGTATGTTTAAATGGGGAAAAACATAATTATATATTAAGGACTTTAGTAATTTGGTGCAGTAGCTATTTGGCACCCAGTACCAATAAAAAGAACAAAAATGTTGTTTGCTTTTTGTTATATTTCCCCCAGAACAAATTCTTATCAAATGAAATTATATAAATGCACAGATTGTTGGAAAAATGAAAAATTGAAAAAAATATTGAATAAAAGAGTTTATTAAAATAATATTTTGATATTTTCACAGTGGGATTTACATATGAACTATACACATACAAAGGTTTTAATATTTGTAATAATGCCTACTAAAACCAGTGCTTCTTGCTGAATGCAGCAGACTGTGGTAAAGATATAAGAAGGTAACATACCTTGCATCAAAATTGCTTGTTATCTGAAATAAAGCAACAGTCCAATAAAGTTTTTAATTATTTGTATTAAAAATGCTTTTGTATATGTATCCACTATATGCAGAAAGAAACTTTCTCATAAATACGTGAAAGTATCTCGTACATAAGAGAAAACATCTTGTATATACTTAGGATAAGTATCCTGTACGTACAAGACATTTTCACAAACATATGAAATAAGGATTATCCCATAACTTTTTTCACTGTGCAGTTCACAGCTTCAGTACAAATATGAATAGTAGGGCAGTAATTAAATTCTTTGACTCAAGTCTTGAATTTTAGATTGGGTAACTCCATCGGAACTGTAGGTGTTACACTTGACACAGATTAATCATTTAACAAGAAATTTCTAAACTTTCAGAAACCTGCTTCTACAGTTTCTGAACCTGCTTTCGCCACAATTCAGAAATATTACACAATTAAGGTGGGTTATTCAACTGCAGGGTCTTGAAAGCTAGTTTATTCATTACTTTTAGGCAGGACTGATTCTATTGTATTAAAGCGAAAGTTATTATACCAGCAAACACAACAAAAGAGAATTTCTAAACATCCCAATGTATCCCATTTAAATGATATAGCACCTTACAACAGGTCCTGAACAGCTGGGAATTAAAAAGATTATTTTAAATTATGATTTTTGAGTAAATTATCTTGTAAAAATGTCAGTATTGATGCAAGGAATAAATTCTGTTACCTATGCCTGTAAAATATTTGCAAAATGTCTTAAAAATAATGTCATGCTTAACTTTTACTACTATTGATTGACTTAAATTATGAGTATCAATTGGAGTTAAAGTAATCCTGGTTTTCTGTCATTCTGCTTGATATTTTTAAACTATTTTTCCACATCTAAATTGTGGGGAAAAAATCATGTCTATTTCAACACCACAGACTAGAAGAAATTAATCATGCCTGCGTGAAACAAAGGTCCATCTGAAAAACAATCACTCATACATACGCACAACCTCAACCATTTTAGAAATGGCAAATAACCTAACATACATGTCTTTGGAAAAAATAGGAGGCAAATGTCTGCTCACATTATATTACTCTAAGGAATGAAAGATTGTTTAATAGAGAGATTTCAATTATCAATGAGTACTGTATCATACAATATAAAATGGCATCAGGAAACTTGGAAGAACTGTGTTCAAAAAGATTTAACAGATGTAGATCAACAAAACAATATGGCCAAAAGTTTGTGGACACCTGACCAACACCTTTATGAGTTTGTTGGACATCCCATTCCAAAACCATGAGTATAATATGCAGTTAACCCTCCTTTTTCAACTAGAACTGCCTCAATTCTTCTGGGAAGTGCTTCCATGAGATTTGGAAGTGTACCTGTTGGAATTTGTACCCATTCAGCTAAGATGGCATTTGTGAGGTCAGGTACTGATGTTGACTCAATTGAGTTCAATATGGTAAGGTGTAGGGCTTTGTGCAGGTCACTCAATCTCCTCCACATCAAACCCTAAGTTGGAAGCATATAATTGTCTAAAATGTCTTTGTATGTCATTACCATTAATAGTACTCTGCAACTAAGGAGCCTAGCCCAAGCCCTGAAAAACAGCCTCGAGCCATTATCTCTCCTCCACCAAGCTTTGCAGTAGGCACTTTGCAGTACAGAAGGTGGCATAGTGGCATCCTCCAAACTTACTTTAGATTTGTCCATCAGATTGCTATATAGTGATGCATGATACATCACTCCAGAGAACATGTTCCCAATGCTCCAGAGTCCAGTGGTGTTGTGCACAATTCCAGCCATTGCTTCTCATTGTGCATAGTGATCTTAGCCTTCAGTGTATTTGCTCGGCCATATAAACCCATTCATTAGGCTCCAATGTACAATTCTTGTGCTGATGTTGCTTCCCGAGGCAGTTTGGAACTCTTTTATGAGTGATACAACAAAGGATAGGTGATTTTTTCAAGGTATGCACTTCAGAACTTAGTGGCCCCATTCTGTGAGTTTCCCAGGTTTGCCACTTTGTGGCTGAGCTGATTCTGTTTTTTAGACACTTCCACTTGACTGGGAAGATCTAGCACGGCAGAAATTTCACATACTAAAATGTGGCAGAGGTGGCATCTTATGACAGTGTCATGTTTAAAGTCACTGCACTCTTCAGAATGACCCATCCAACTGCCAGTGTTTCTCAAAGGAGATTGCAAGACTTTGAGCTCTGTTTTGTGCAACTGTTAACAACAAAACACTAGAACTCAATCATCTGACGCATTTCCACAACCATTTGGCTATATAGTATACGTAAATGGTGTTAGCTTCCATATCAGAAGACTGGTTTGCGCCAGAAATCATGGCACAGTTGAATGAAACTAAACATAAAACGTATCCACTTCAACAGTCCAGAGATGACTTGAAGAAGCAGGTCTGATGGGTTGGTAGCCTTATTATGATATGGTAACAAATCATAAATTAGTGGCTTGTTTCAGCTTATAAAATACAAGAACCGGACTGCTGCTGAATATTAAAACATACTGTGGACTGAATAATCCAATTTTTGTTTTTTCTGTTTATCACAAATAGTTTGTCACCAGCATTGTCAAGCTGGTGAGTGAATGAATTTAAGTGAATAAAAGAAACAGATAAGTATGAAAAAAATAATAGTAATAATTATTATTACTGGATGATACATTATCCAAAATTATGGAGCAAATAACAGTAATAATAATTATTAGTATTGCCTGATACATTATCCAAAATTATGAAGGAAATAACAGTAATAATAATTAGTGCCTGATAGATTATCCAAATTAACTTTCAAAATCAGGATATTTTAAAATTGTTAACTGGAGAACAGGCAGCGTAACTAGGATCTGATTGGTTACATTGTTACACTTAATGTAGCTCTTAAGAGAGCAATGCCTCCAGAAATAATACACTCTGGGCGTAGATGAGGTTTAATCTTTGAACTTTGTTCATAATACACATAGTGTCACATAAACAAAGAATATAAAATGTTTCTGGTAGACCCATCCAGGTGATAAACTGTCCTTTCAGAAAATTACGTGGCTTTGAAATAATTTAAGATTTCTGGTCTGTTAGCCTTTAAAATCACTAAATCATTTGCTTATTGTTATAAGTTTTTTACTGCCTGCCATCTTCTAAATCCAGTGAAACATTTCTTTTTCTCGGAGCCTGTCTCTGGGCATGCATTGATTGGAACTACAAGCTTTACAGAAGGAGCTTTTGAATTCGCCTGGCGTAAATTTGTAGAAAGAAAAACCCATAAGAGCTTAACATATAGACAACACACTTAGGTTACTACTTTTATCTTAATTAATCAAAAATACCTAGGCTAATATTTTGGCTACATTTTGCTCTAACAACAAGATTACAGCATTCAATCGATCAACTTTATTTAAAGTACAAAATAGCCATGCAGCATGGTCCCAATACATTGTACAAATAACAACAATACACGGTACAAATATTCAAATAGACATTAAAATAAACAACAACATCAATGTTAAAGAAATTTTAAATAATAAATCTTTACATTAAAACTGCCATGTTAAGGGATGTCAGTAAATAATAAAAATAATAATTTAAGCTTTGAAGAGAATGTTTCAGGGATGATAGACCCAACTTATTCCTAAGGCAGGTTGCAATGAAGAGAGTAAAGGTAAATTTTAAGCCTTGGTTTAAAAACATTAACTGAGTGTAATTCCTTAATATACAGTATGAAGGAAGGCCATTTCAATGATAAGGTGCATGGTAGGCAAATGCTGTGTGACCACCTGATTTTTTCTTAACTGGAGGAATGAGCAGGAAACCAGCATTAAGAGAGTGAAGAGAATGTACCAAAGTGTATGATGTAATTAGCTCAGCAAACATATTAGTCTTGGAACCATAAAAACAAAGGATTAATGATACAGTAATGTGTATGGTTTCTGTTTTCTTAAAGACTGGCAGCAATGCTCTATGCAGATGTCTTGAGACACATGTACCTGTTTGGTTTCAGCCATAACAAGAAAAAAGTATTGCTTTTACATGTGGTCTCTCTTGTTTATATACCCTTTTCAGATCTCTTGGAAAAGCCTCCTGACTTTTGAAAGATATCTCAAAATGTATTTCAGATATCTGAATAATTTGAAGACAATCAATAATCACATGTTTCACGATATTCCAAATGGAGCATAAAACTAATAAAAGATATCAAGAAATAATTTTTCTTTCAGATGTTATAAACATGAGTCAATGTGAAATGTATTTTAAGATATCTTGATTACTATAGATTGGGAGATATCTTCAAATAACTTCCTGACTACACTGATATATTTCATAATGTCTTTCAAGATATCTTAAAATAACTTATTGTACAATTCAAGACATGACGACATCCCATCCTTGCAGACCTGATTTTGGGGATGTATGGATTAGGAACTTGGACAGTAAATAGACCAGGCGGCCATGCAGAGGGGCATTGCTAGGAATTGCTAGTATTGTGGTTTCCCCTTGGTGTTTTCAGTCTGATGGGCACCCTTGGGTTTTCAAGTTGGGAAGAAGAGGGATTTCCAGGATACTGGGATGTTAGGAGTCTAGCAGAAAACACTGATTTCTGGGAACAAACTCATAAAGCTTCTGGGAGACTTAGAATGTCTGGATATGTTAAATGTATTTGAAGATATCTTAAATTGAAAAATAGTCACATTAAAACACAGAAAGACATAACGAGACAAGTTTAATTGCATTTCTGGTATCTCAAAATGCATGCTCTGATATATCAAAATGTATTTAGGATATTTTACATTTTTTTTCAGGTATCCAGAAATAAATTTGAGATATCATAAAATGTATTTAAGAAAAGTGTTGAACAGGTACTTTAGGAACATGTTTAGTTTATTCTATTAAATGAATTATTATATCTCATTGTTTTGTTATGGAAGACGAGATGCAGAGATAACCCATAGAGTGCAGTGTGGATGGAACAATTGAAAGAAGGTATCAGAAGTATTGTGTGATCAAAGAATTAAGGCAAAGGTTAAATGTAAGGTTTTTAAGACAGTGGTAAGACCAGCAAAGATGTGTGAAGCTGAGATATGGGCAGTAAAGGGAATGAAGGAGAAAAAGTTAGATTTGGCAGATATGAGAACATTGAGATGGATGTTTGGAGTTAAAAAAAAGAACAGAGTAAGAAATTAGACTATCAGAGGTACAACAATGAGGGGAAAATAGCTAAGAAATTACTGAAAAGGAGGCTAAAGTTGGACATGTGATGAGGAGAGACATAGAATATGTGCGCAAAAGACTGATGGGAAGAGAAGTACAAGGGAAGAGAAAGCAAGGTAGGTCACAGCTGAGGTGGATGAATAAAGTAAAAGAAGATTTTAAGGAGATTTGCTTGACTGGCAAAAGGAGCCTAATGAATGGGGTTATATGGCCGAGCAAATAAACTGAAACCTAAGATCACTATTCACGGTGCCAAGCAATTGCAGGACCAAACTGGAGAAGGTTGATCCAGCACATTGACCCCACATAAAAGTGAGAAAAAACAACGATAGAAGAAGGTAGCTTAAGACCTCCAAAAAATAGCACATGTCCTAATTAAATGATATATTTTTAACAGAGGGAGATTCTAATTTTTACTATTTTAACTGGGAGAATTACTTTGTTGTGATTAGATTTTTTTGCCTTACAGCTTACAGTTGGTAACATTCAAAACCAATTGCATGGTTTGGCTCATAAAAAAACATATTGGTGGCAATCAGTTTGTCTCATGAAAAAATACATTGATGGTAACCATTCGTGTTAAATGTTAATATTTTTGACACAGAATACAGGACTTCATTACAGAAAAAATACCTTTTTGAAATATACCTTTTATAAATATGCATGATAATTGCCATGATGAACTTCATTTTTCAATCTGAATTTTAAAACTGAATGCCTCAGGTTTGTATACAAACAAATTTTACACCAGATAAGCTCAGAATTTGAATGATAAACTGGTTATAAATTAAATCAAGGGAACATTTGGCAAAAAAAGTCATCGTACTCTTTAACTTTAAGACAAGACAATCTTCCAGGCCTTATGGCCATACCTATACAACTTTTTTGCCCCTGCATGTTTAGTAGAGAATTTTTCTCCAATCACCATTCTGCTAAAATGCTGAAACACTATAGTCCATACTTTCTCTCTATGTCTCTAAAATATTTACAACAGCAATAAGCCTTCTACCAGCTCAATGTCTAGGTCTTAGTTTACTGTGCTATGGCAGGAAGCAACTTTTGAGCCCACTGTCAACTGTAGGCTTCCACTTATTCCAAGCTGACTTGCATACATTTAGCTGGCTCACCACCAATTTTTTAAAAACAGTTAACAGTTCTTCTGAAGTGCTCTCATCTTACTAGTGTGATGTTTTTTATCTCTAACTCTGGTGTTTTATCAGGCTTACAGACGCTTTGTATGTTCTTAGTGCCACCTTTACCCTTGGCAACCTCTTTCATGACCAAAATTAATATGATTACTGTTGATTTTAAAAATAATGTGTTGTCTTAATTAAGCTTTAAATAAAAAGAATGGTTTTATGTACTGTCTATCTGTTTAGAAAGAGCAGTGCATCTTTGTTTTTTGAATAAACAACACTTTAGTAATTGGATTTCTGAAAGCCAGTCAAGCAGACACTAGAGATCGACCTAATCACAGTAAAAACAGGTAAATTTCAATGGATCAGACATTGGCCTGTTTGATGCAGACTCATGTGTTCCTTCTTTCTATTGATCTGAGTTAATCAGTTTTTTTCTTTCTTTCTTATATAGCACTTTTCAAAGTGAGCACTATGACATATTGCTCTACAAAGCAATTACCAACATTACAGTTTCATGAACCTGATGACCTGACATTTCAAGGTTAAGTCTGGCTTACTCTTGCAAGGGTCTATTTTAATTTTCTTAAAATTACATGTGGATAACTGAGTGTAGCAGTTATAAAAATATTGTAATCAGGAAGATGGTGTATATTCATTTAATTCCTTGTACTGCTTGTAACCATCGCAAATAAAAATGACTTAAGAGGTTAAAATAGGCCATTAGAGATGTTTGCCAATCAAAGTATTGATTTTATTTGACAGTACAGCCAGAAAAAGGGAAAACTTTAAAACCCTTCCTAACATAAATAACTGCATTACGCTCTAGCAGTGTCACTGTGGGATTTCATTCATTCTGATCTTACCTCAGATGCGTCTCATTACTATTGACCTGCTTTATTTCTCAAGGTAACAAACCTCTGAAAAAGAAATTGAGGATTCTTTGTTTAACAGCTCGAGTCAAATAAACTAATATAGATGAAATAAGGGTTTATCCTTTCAATCACATGTCCATTTAGGGCAGTGTTTGAACTTTTTTTTCCTTTCCACATACTAATACTATGAAATTTAATTTATCTTTAATATTTAACTATCAGCCTCCACTTACAAGATGTATACCATTGAAAATAATTATAAATTCAAAAACTAGTGGCAAGCTTTCCTTAGACATCCTTTATAACAGGCATCACACTGTTTTATGCAAAACTAATTCTTTTATCATGAGTACAAAACACTTTCTTTGCTTAAAAGAAGCTGTTTGCTTTGCTGATGAGCTGATGTACTGAGCACAGCTTGCATTCCTGACACCACTCTATTGATTTTTCTGATTAGTATATCTGGTTGGGGGGTTTGTGTTTTTGCAAGCTTTGCTTCGTTTATATAGTGTCTCTTCTTAAAACCTGGATTTGAATCCAGCTGTGTAAAGATTTTTACAGATTATTTTTATCCTGTTAACTGTTTCTTCATCTGCATGGGTATGACCGTGTTTGTGTGAGAGTTTAAGAGCTAGACTCTTGCGCCACAAAGAAAAGGCCCAAGAGAATTGTTGGCACATACTTCATATTGTATCTCTTATTTCTTACTCAATAATTTCAATCCTTATCTACAGTGTAAGTAGGCATTATTGCCATATGCTTACAGTGTAACTCAAGTAATGGTAGGATTAAGTGCATGTGGTAATCTGCCTTCTAGTGTAGCAACATGTGAGGAAAGAAAACACACCAGACAACGTTTTCTCAATGCAGGCAAAAACTACTAAACTTTATCATCTTACTTAAATTATATACATAACTGTTGCCTCACTGTTGGGCTCACATCCACCTCCTTCAGTGCAGCACGGTACTGTCTGCTTCACCTTGTGCCTTTTCACTGAGGTTTTATGTCCGACCAGCAAGACTAGATATGCCACACACATTCATTAATGATATTAGCCAGACTGTGGAAAGTCAGGTGTATAATAAAGGTGTGTGCAAACATTATATGCCAATGTTTGCCAATTATGCCAATTGCATGCATCAACCCAGTGTGTGAGGGATAGTGCAGTCTGAGGTGAGGCTCGTCTTGGCACTACTGTACCTCACGTTTTTTCCCTGTATTTGATCAGGAAATGCGCAAATTCAGCGATTTTAACTATAAAAATTATCAAAATTATTGGAATCATACAGAAACAAATTTATAGCACAGACCAGTGCACAAATCTATTTTATGTTATCATTATTAGTTTTTTTACGTTTCATGATGACCGGTGAGACTGTATGAAGTGCAGTCAAGGTGCCAGAGAAGTGCTGGACTTCCACTAAGTACTGATCCAACTGGTCCTGCACTGAAACTCCGAGACTCTTTTCTTCTTCTCGCACGCTACATTTGCTTTATTATCATCTTTACTGTAATTAAAGTATTTCCACACGTTACTTCCTCCTTTACTATCCGCAGACATCTGTGGATTACTCGCCATCATCAACCACAAGTGCTTACTGCTTCATCCCGACAAGCCAAATGTGCTCAACAAACAACGGTCCTTTACAGAAGTTGCACAACGTGACTATAGTAAGCCCAAGTTACAAGATCACCACATAGTGAACAGTGGTTCAGCAACTGAACGTTCAGGGCGACCTACAAACAACCGCTCTGCATGACTGAACCAGATTGAATGAAAATGATATTGCTGTGTTTTTTTACTCAATTTTCATTCTTGATTTAGTTCGTTCACATATCACTAATTTTTATTTTTATTTAGTTTTAGTTTCTTTGTTTGCCTTAATTTCAGCTCTTGTTCTTGTAAAACAAAAAAATAATATTTTTAGTTCTAGTTATCATTTTTGTTATGAAAATATCACTGCTCATCACCCCACCTCCTCCCACACTGCAGTGTATGTGAATTGTGTCCTTACAGAGGTACAGCACCTCCAGCCGCAACAGTAGGCATTACCACTTCAAACAGAAAAAAAAAGGTCTAAAAATAGCGTTAAGGACAACTTTCACGTAATAAAAAGAGGAGCACTTACCTGTTTAAATTGTTGAAGTGTGAGGTGCATTTCACAAGGATTTTAACTTTGGCTTTAACAGGTTCATGCAGTGGAACACCAGTGACAGGTCGGGCCTGCTAGGGTACGCTGCATGTGCCATTCAATTAAGTCGAGCATCTCTTTAGCCCACTGCTATTAGGTAAAGGTGAGGAGCCTTTAGTTTGTGCATGCATGCATTAGTTTGAGAAGGGGATCCCAGAATAAAGTCCCAAGAAATGTTACAAAGAAAGCACCTTACTTTTGAGAGCACATCAGATTTGTCCGAAGGGAGCATGTCGGGTTGCGCTCAAGCTCACTCGAGGCTGCTAGCCTTTTTTAATACCTGCCTTGCTAGGGTTCAGCGTAGTACCTATGCAGAATGTACCTGGAGCAGCGTGTTGCAGGATTGGCTATAAGATTTGTTCCTCGAGTAGAAGAGGCACTTCCTGCCTCTAGAGGTCATCTTTAGACTCAGTGGTGTGGATAATGTGGTGATATAGCGATTTCTTTTTAGTATACCAAACAGCAGCTTGTGCCTTACTTGTATATGTTTTCTTTTTTCTAGAAGTACAGATATTTCCTAGTTACTGTATTGTTTTGGTGGAGGTATTTATATAGATTTTGGGTTTGCGGTGCACTTGTGTTTTTCTTGTATATACACTTTTTTTTCCTTGTAAATATTTTTTGGCATTCTTTCAACTTTGTTGTGTGTAGTTTCTTCGTGATAGTTTACTTTCTTTAGGAAGACTACCGTTTTGTGTATATACATTTTTGTCTTTATTTTAAATTTTGTGACTGCCAAATTCACTGTAAATATCCATCCATCCATCCATCCATCCATTTTCCAACCTGCTGAATCCAAACACAGGGTCACGGGGGTCTGCTGGAGCCAATCCCAGCTAACACAGGGCACAAGGCAGGGAACCAATCCTGGGCAGGGTGCCAACCCACCGCAGGACACACACAAACACACCCACACACCAAGCACACACTAAGGCCAATTTAGAATCACCAATCCACCTAACCTGCATGTCTTTGGACTGTGGGAGGAAACCGGAGCGCCCGGAGGAAACCCACGCAGACACGGGGAGAACATGCAAACTCCACGCAGGGAGGACCCGGGAAGTGAACCCGGGTCTCCTAACTGCGAGGCAGCAGCGCTACCACTGCGCCACCGTGCCGCCCACTGTAAATATCATTCACTATTTTTGATTGGGACGTATTTTTTGTGTGTTGTTGTGCATCTGTAAATAAAACCCACTTTTGTTTTTAGAAAATACCACCTTTTGTGTCTGTGTCTCCATGTCTGATTTCTCTCAAGTCTGACCCTGGTTGGTCCTGAACTAAAAGATGCCCACTGTGCAGTCTAGTGCCAACTTTGCCACTACATGGGGCGTCACAGTGCACAAGTATAGGTTAGCACTCTGGTATGAATTAATGAGATATTTGTAGTGACCTCTACAGCTACTGAAGTTACACTTTAATAAACTACAATTAATAAAGTGTTGCCAACTTGAGAAATTTGATTCTATGGCAGTCAAGTCTAAGTACAAAAAATATCTCATGTGGTCAGCACATGACATCTTTCATATTTACAACATCAGTACAGTGTAATTACCACAGCATATACAATATGCAACTGAAGTTTCTTTTTCATGTTGTATTCCACTTTAAAGGAAAATCTATAATGGTAAATTTTAATAAAGTTATTAAATGTAAGTAATGTTTATGGTTGAATAGAATTAAGCTTCTGTGACTACTGTGTTTGAAGATTTTGTACTTTAAATGTTCAGACCTTGAGTTTTGGACTGATTTTGTTATCCTTTCTCTACTACATAGACACTACCACACAAAGAGGTGATTTCTAAGTTTTATCAACGGCTACAACTAGGTTAGTAGTCAAACTTGGATTAAGGTGTTGTGTGATGGCAATCCTACTCTATCTTGTGCATCTCCTTGTTGCTCACAAGTTCCCATGCAGATCAAAAAACAGTCCTGCATTTATTTTTTATTTATTTAACACATATGTCTGCACTTGCAGAGAATGATTAGTGCCTAGCACAAAAAGAAATATCCAGCCAATCAATGATAATTCCACCTTGGGTTCAAAATCAATTTGCAATATACTGTATAAAGCCTGAAATGTGATGATTTGCATCTGTAAATTGATACTGTAAAACACCATGTGCAATTTTTAAAACTTTCAGGAAATTCAGAAATTCTTATTGGAGAATATATTAAAATTGCCTGGATGTGACACTGTAGTCATTTTCTTTATTTTATCATACCAACACAGACCCAGTACAAAATTCAGATCCTGGGCTGTCTACATGGAGTTTGCACTTCATACTCAGGCTGGGTACTCTGGTTTCCTCTTACATCCTTAAACACCAAAGTTAAATTTATTAGTGACACTAAAATGGCCAGTTGTAAATAAGTGTGGATGCATGTGTGCTTTCCAATGGCTAATTGTCCTGTTTGGGAATGGGATATGGGATAAAAGGCAACGTCTTTATTTATATTAGAAAGTGTGCTTCATTAATATGATGCAGAAGGAATTTCATCTTAAGCACATCTAATAATTTCCTGGTAAAATTTTAACACTAAACTTACATAGCGTATTTAAAGAATCATATTTTGAAATTAGTGGTTTACATCTACACCATTTGAAACCTGTGTACCAAAACTGTAATTCCATAGGTGACAGATTTAAATCCCTGGTTTCCAATAGCTGTCTGTACTAATACACAGTTTTCTCTAACACAATTAGAGGCAATGTCAACTCCCTCATATCAGAAGATTAAGTCACTTCTGCTAAATATCTCTGCATGTTGATAAAGTACTTCTAGCAAATGACATTGTATGATCACTAATTATTTACTGAGTCATAGCTGAGCAGTACAGACACAGCGTTTTTTCTTTTTTTCTGAAAGTGCAGTCAATGGAGGTTGTTCTGCAGTTACTTGCATGATACCTTCTTATTGCTCCCACAATTCTAGGTGAATCCATTCTCTAAGGCACAAATTTGACATTTTAAAACCAAACTGTATGCAATGTTTACTGATATTGAACGCTTTGTTGTGCCGTGTTGACCAACTTTTAAGCATTACAACACAAACAGCAATCTTCATTTTTCATGAAGGTGCTTTGAATAGTAAAAAACCTATTTACATATATGGAAGTGAGGATGTAAATAGCCATTCTTAGCTTTATCAGATACTAACCAAGAGAACAAGAACATTTCATACTGTAAAACAAACACAATAAAACAATGAAACTTTGTACCCCATTTAAAGTAGAGGTAGTTGAAGGGTAGGGAGGATGTTATGCACATCCCTAAATGAAGCAATGAGCAAAAATGTTGTCCTTGGGAAGTACACAGTCAGGATACCCCTTCATTGTTCTTCCATGATCTTTTTAAACGGTGATCGACTTAGCGGGGATAACACAGTTGGCAAAGACAAATGGGTGTCAGGGTTCTTCCTATGAGTCAAAGGAATCACAATTGGGATAGAAGAGGGCAGATATATGACCCTCAGGTTCTTGTTCACAACCTATCCCCATGATCTATTTTCCTTATTTCCAGAGGAATAATATGAATAGTCATGTGCTTGATTAGGTTAATGGATCTTTATGGACTGACAGAATTTAGTTGTTACTGTATGTTTCAACCAGAATTCCTCCCCTGGCTATGGTTCAGATCTATATTTTATGTCTTTTTTGTTGTGGGACCACCTGCCAGTCACCACCGGGAATTGCCTTCCGCCATATAAAACCAGAGGGTCTTGCATAGTTCCTGGTGGTTCATTCAAATGCACTTAGGAGTGTTTAGTGAGTTGCTGTGATTTTTCTGTACTTGTGATTTTTTTGGATATTTTTTAACTATGCCTTGGATTCTGTATTGGGACTTTGTTTGCTTGGATTGCCTTGTGTTGCTGTCAACATTTTTATGCCTTTTGGGCTCTTTGGAGCTTCATGGTGTAACAGAGCATTTTGTGAGGAAAAACTTTTTATTATATAAAGATTCTAGGTTTGTCATTATATATAGCCAGGATTTTATGGGAAATCCCCCCAAAGTGACCATCTTTGGAAGTGGTTTTTGGACTTTGGGACTCACAGTCAGAACATGTGAGGTATAGGAAAGTCTTCTGTAGCTTGTTCTGGAAAATAAACCAACAGTGGTGTTCACTTTATTTAATTCAAGTTAGTATAACTTAAAATAATCATGTTTGTAACATTGTGTTGGTTTTTCAAGTTATGTTAACGTAATTCTGTTAGATGTCACATTAACACAACTAAATCATGTTGAAAGAAAACTATTAAATTATTTTCTTTTAACAGAAGTGTAATCCGTCTCATGGACTGCTGTATTTACTCACCTAATTTAAGTTAATCTTAAGATTTAACATTAACACTTTTTTGTTACTTAATACATGGTATGACCATTTTCACTACACACAATTCAATTAAGTTAATTTAAATTGAATAAACACATTTTATGTACTAGACAATCCTATATCTATGTAAATATTTGCCCATTTTGTTGCATTGTGGTCCAAGGTATCCCCAAACCTTTGTACAATTGTAAAGAAAGTTAAATAATTGAAGATTTAATTACAATAACCATTAAACATTGAACATCCTCAAAACCTGGAATCTTGTTGTGTATCTCCCTCACATAGGGGCTTGTCCCGGTTATATTCTACAGTTTGAGTTGAAACAGATGTATAAAATGCACAATTAGGTTCAGTTAAACTATATTTCATACAGATTAACAAGTGCATTTTCTCTTGTGCGGATTAAAATTAATTTACTGTAAAAATTTTGAAAGCCTCTGAAAGTTATTCCTTTTTGAAATGCTTGTATAGTTTTTAGATATTTCCTTTGTATGCACTGCAGCTTAAATGTAGAATTTTTTCACCAGATAGTAGGAGAAGGATTAGAAAGTTATTCAGAGTCTTTTTGTAAAGTCTTTAATTTGCATGTAATAGAAGACAGGTTTTGATGAAA
This sequence comes from Erpetoichthys calabaricus, assembly GCF_900747795.2. Lineage (NCBI taxonomy): Eukaryota > Metazoa > Chordata > Cladistia > Polypteriformes > Polypteridae > Erpetoichthys > Erpetoichthys calabaricus. The sequence goes on from NC_041396.2 coordinate 145,417,281, forward strand.
GGTTTTATTTGAAGCACAGTGATTGTGAAAAAATATTTTTTACTTGAAAAATACTCAACATATCTTTTAGATATGCAGTAATTAAATAGATGTTACCTCCTATGGCAGCCAAACAGTCCAACATTAACAGTATATTCATTAAGCCATTTAAAGTCAGTGCACTTCAGTTCTTCTTTCAAATTATTACCAAGGTAGAAGAATGATCATTCTGATAATTCCATATTCTTCTATTTCTGTCAAGATATAATATACAGTAATTACACTGGTCAACAAGCATTTTGCTACTGGGATTCTTTCACCTGTACTTTAACAAATTTCACTTGCTGACTCCAAATCTGAAAACCGTTTTCGTCCAGCACGTCCCGTTTTTTAGTTATGTTCCAGGTCTTGGACAACTAAGGTGACTAGACAGTAAAGGCGATGCATTTCAGCATTTAAGAAATAAGTCTGGTCTCAAGAAAGGTGAAGCCAAAATTAAGGGATGTGTTTTTGTTGACCCTGAAATCCGTGAACTGATGCTTGACGATGAGTTCAAAAAGAAACTGAAGCCAACTGAATCAGCACCCTCATTCGTGCAGGTTGTCCAGAATTTTCTTGACAAGCACAAAGCAGAGAATTATACAGTACTGAGCTTGTGGAGAATATGCTGAAAGTATATTAGCTTACAGGAGCCAGAAGGTCACTGAAGATGCATTTTTTACATTCTCATCTTGAAATTTTTCCACCAAATCTAAGCGATGTCAGAGATGAGCATGGGGAAAGATTTCATCAAGAAATAAAGGTGATGGAAAACTGATATCGGGGAAAATTCACTCCGAGCATAAAGGGTGACTATTGTTGGTTCTTGCAAAGAGAGACAGATGTGCAGTACAAATGCAAAAGCGAGTGCCTCCAACATTTTTGGGCATGTTGACCTCACTTTTATATTGAGGTTAATTGACATAAATATACTTTAACATGTCTCTGGTATCATTTTCTGGTTTGTTTTCAGAATAAACACATCAAAACAATTTTGGTGGGACATAGTCCAAACTCCAGATATCATGTTGATATATTATATTAATATTCAAAAGTGTCAAAACGTCAGTGATGTGTATTTCAAAAACCTGACGTTCTAGCTTAATTCCGATTTCATATATGAAATCAGTATAAAAAAACTTAATAAAGAGCTGCTCTGAAGTTCCCAGAAGCAAACAAAAAATATTTTTTGTAGACCAGTGTTATTGGTAAAAGGCTAGTTGAACTTTTCTTTTTGAAAAGCAGAACAGTATTTTCTCAGTTAAGCTGATGTGGTGAACAAATCCTTTGCCTTTACTGTAATCCAGGCATTTTTTGGTAAACATATTATTGTCATTGATTTGGATAGAGAAACTGACCTTACTAGACTCATGTTTACCTCAGCATGCTTCTTTCTCTTTCAAAATGATGCAGCGCTTGAGTTGCTAGTGGGGTGTTTTAGTGAGTAGCGGAGGTGAAAAAGGTTGAAAGGCCTCCAAAAAAACTTACAAACCAGAGCAGGACATGAAATAGGCTGCCTAAAAATAGGTCTCACCCCAGGTACATTAGCTTGACCCCAAATTCAACAAACAGGCTTCAGTCTGCACAGGTTTTTAATGTTTGAAAGAATATATTAAATGTTAAAAATGCCCTTCAAATGAGAATGTAAACAATAAGACCTCTGGCTTGAGAGACAAAGCCTACCATAAAACCTTTCAAAATATTTATTTATGTAAAAAAAAAGTTAACAAGGCAAACAGGAAAAATGCAAATAAGGTTTGTTCACAAAAAGTGACTATGGGCTAAAATGGCCAATCCATTATCCAATACTGAAAGTACAAAGATAAAGCAACAAAATCAACAATGACAAGAAAATCAAGAAATGTACAATCCACAACACTCTTCCAGAATCAATGAACCTTTGCTGGCACCATTTCTTCTTCCTGACTTTGCTAGTATTTGATGTCATCCACAGCCAGTGATAATATCCCGTTAGCGTAGCTGTACATTCTTAGAAAGCACTTACTCCATCAGGATTTACTGTTCTGCTTTCTCATTCAGTATTGAAGCTTTGGAACCTGAGTCCAGAATGTCCTTAACATTTTATTTACAATAACTGCATTTTTGAGTTCTGTAGAACTCACACTTAACATCCTTAGGTATTTTTGTGCATGCATTAATAAAACACAGCTCCAAATCTTTGCCAAGGTTTCCTTTTTCTTTCTCTACATGTAGGTATCATGCTTTAACAATGATTATCCTTTGGATAAGAGTGAGCTGGAATAACAGATTCCACACTTGCACTTTTTGCAGTCTATTCTGACCTGGCTTTGCAAGCTCAACATGGCTTTTCATAATGGCAGTCCTGAGCTGGTAATACTTATGTGCTTGCCAACTGGTTATTCTTTTCCAGGACATGATTAATGAGACTAATGAGGGCCTGCATGTTGTTAATCTCAAGGTTAATGTCAGCACCCCAGTCTTCTTTAATAGGATAGATATGATTTCCACAGAGGTTGTTCTCTCCCAGTAGCTAGCGGTTTTGGTCTGGCTTTTAACTGCTGTGGTTTTTCTCAAATAATATTCATCAAGGCATTCATGAATCTTGCTGGTCTTCCATTTATCACCTGTGTTAAAGTTAACATTATTGCATCCTTTTTACTTGGATTTTTAAAACTGCAAAGATGCCTGTGCAAGCACTACCCTGCTACATTAACAGCTTTGTTTGGACAGATCCAATAGTCCTTTATATGTTGTCCTGCTGTAGGTAATGTATTATAAAAGACAAGAAGCATTGTAGAAGGGTGACTACAGTGAAATATTGATTCAATATATTGATTATAGTTCTATGATTTTAGTTTGGCTTTAGGAAAGGGCTGTTATGTAATTTAACTTTAGCAACATCTTAGGCTGTTCCTGTTACTCTTCACAATATTTATTACACCTTTTTTTCTAAAGACATAACTCCTTTTCTCTGTTAAACATTAATGTTCTATTTTCATTGATTTGTGGTGAATTTATCAGGCCCATTACCTCAAGCACTGTCACATTAGACTAAATAACAGGGAAGGCAATTTAAAGCTGTTTTGTGGCTTTGTTCTGAGAGTTGCCTATTTTTTCTATAATTTTTATTTACTCTTTTGCAACTCTGATGAAACTCAATGGCCTATCTGCTGGATTAACTGAGTGATGAGATTACTGAAAGTAGGTTCTGAGAATCATCAGCATCAACAGTCATAGTAAGGCTGTTGAATTGAATATTTGATTTTTTTTTTTAAAAGTTCTTGTTTGAAGGCAAAAGATATTTGATTGTCAAAGAATGTTTGTTTTATCCAAACTAATTTTGTAATTGTGTTACTCCACACATTCTATGCAAAGCTGCAGTATTTTACTGATCTGTTTTTGCATTTCACTTCCACATGTAAAACCTAAAGCCAGACACCTTCACAACATAGTGGTTTTTTTTTTCTGTCCCACTACTCTGCACTTTGAACTACAAGTGTATTCCAAGCAATTTTTCTAAACACTTCTCCTGTGCTGTAAAGGTATCATTTTGCGTACAATATTGTTCCATCAACTCCTAAAGCTGAAATTTCTGACTGTTCTTTAATGCTATAACTTTCTGATTCAATGGAAAATATTAGTCATAATTTAAATTTTACTTTTATTTCAATGCTTTAACACCTCAACTTTAAAGAGTCGCATCAGCCAACATGCCATGTTCCACAAATAGTCTCTTAGGTGGCTACTGGTTTAACCCATATCGTGTTTAAAACAATGAGGTGTAATTACAAATACTCATGCCACCTTTATAAAAATATTGCTGCATCTGTAAAGAGAAAAAGTAAACATATTGTGCAAACACTGATTTGATGCCATGACAATCCGGGTACCCTACTGCTGCCTATTGGACCTTCCAAAATAATAAAAACAAGTGACAGAAAAATTCATGTAGTGTGAACAAGGCATTAATTCCCTGGCCCTGGTCAAACCATCTGCTATTTAATTTATTTTTGTTGCACGTCTATTCAATCACATCGGTTACTGAAATTTTTGTACAAGACTGCAACAACAAGTGGGATATAAGAATTTGGTTGAACATTATGAAACTCAAATGGGTTTTCTATTTATATGAAATATTGGCTCATAATGTAACACAATTATTAATGTTTTATATAAACGCTTGCAAATGTGTTTTGGAATGCAGTTTGACTGGAAGATTTTGGCATTCATTCAGCTGATCTTGGTGGTGTTGGTTATTGCAGCATGTTTGGTGGTGCTGCAGCAAATCGGTGGTGAATTTGTTTTTTTATTTATGTCTAAGATTAAGTCCTAGTGACGTACTATATTGCAATAAACAAAACAATAATATTGGTTTCAGTGAAAATGCTTTTGAAAAGGTGATACTAAGAAAGCCAGAAGTATGTGAAGGTGACAGAGGCTAACAGGACTCACAATTATCAGCAGTTCAACCAAGCAGGTTCATCCTCCATTTTGGTTTTTGATATTGTGAAATAAATGTAAAAACAATTGTAATGTATAAACCTTTTAGACAATGTGTATCATGGGATGTTGAAATATTCTTATTTTTTTATAGATAATAAAAACAAGGTTTCTCTTTTTAACAAAAGTATAGGGAACAAGTAAAATCAATAGGCTAAGGCAGTGCAGCTTTCAGATATGTTAGATATAGGAACCAGGTATTTAAGGTATTGTGTCTAAGGTGGTTCTTGATGACAAGTGTATCAAAAATATTTTTATATTTACAAAAATGAATCACCAATTTATGCTGTCTTGTAACAGATTTAAGTGTTGTCATCCATCTTTACTATGTCACTCTTTTTACAGTCAGGGAAAAATTTGGCCTGCCACCTGATGCCAGAGGTGTAGCTAGGGTTTTCAGCGCCCGGGGACAACTGAAGATTTCGCGCCCCCTCATGTTTGCCAAAATGCAATGGTGAACATCAATTCAGTGCCCCCTGGATGCTGCACCCGGGGACAGATGTCTCCCCTTGCCCACCCCTAGCTACGCCACTGCCTGATGCCAAAATAATTTTAAAGTATTCATCAGGGACAGAAGCTGATGAGGATATTTTTGGTAATTTTCTGCAGAAAGGAGATGAGGTTTTGTTGAGAGCTTGTTTGAAGGATGGTAATTAGTCATCTATATCAATCTGTTTTGACATTTTTCATTAATGCATACTTTTTATTTAATTAAATGTTTTTATTTAATTGAGTGAAAATGATCTTACAATTGTAATTCCAGAAGATAAAATGCTGCTTTAATAATAGTTCCCTTAAATGTGTTCCTGTTGTCTTCCTATTTTTTTCAGATTCTACAGATTTATCTTGCTCAGAGGCGTCATTCTCCTCTGCTTCAACCGTGATGTTTACTGAGAGTCCTTGTCAGAGTATGGAAGATTTCCCAAGCAAAAAATGAGGTGTGATGATAAGGAAGCAGCAAAAACAGTAAGTGTAAGAGTTCACTGAGGTGTTGAAAATCTTTCCAGATATGCAAATTAATCTAATTAAATGAAATTGACATTTATATAATCCATGGTTCATAATTTGGTAATCTTATTACAACAGTTGTTTTTTGGATATTGTTTTGAATTTAAAATACAGTTGAATGACATAACATATAGCTGATTAGTTGATCTTATTCTGATGCTCTGTATGTTACACGGATGGTTTATGCTACCCTAAGCTCTAAACCAGATGATGACAAGATTTTTCATGAATATAAGAAAACTAAGAGCTTGTCGGACAGCCCCAGGAGATAGCTAGTGAATATTCTTGTTGGTGGCATGGTTGAGGTGCATGGGTATGTGTCAAAAGCTTAACAATGGAAGTGGTGTTTGTCTCTTTGCATGTCTTTCATGTGTTTTATGTTTTTAGACAAGTACCCCCTCAGACTGTGCACATCAAATATGCTCAAGGATTTGTTTGAATTTGCTTCCATATTTAGAGGGTCCTTTCTCAAAAAATGGCATTGCAAGTTTTACATGCTGGTATACTGGAAGCAGAGTGGTTAGAGAAGCATGCTTGTGACAGCACTTATGATCGGAATGTCATTGCTTACCACAATGTTCAACGCAACACAACCATAAACTCAAACAGTGGCAAACAAACTCCAGAATCATCAGATGAGAACTTGTGAGGTAGAAAATGAATGCCACATTTTGAATACCAACAAACTCTAGTTCATGATACTGATAAGTCCATAGACATCCTAGATCACTTCCCTAGGTTTCTTGATACAGCTGGCCGTTTAAGTGTTCTTTTTTTTTAACACTTCTTGGTTAAACCTATTCCAAAGTGTCCCAAGGTCTTGTTTAAGTACAAGATCAGGACTAAAATTTGTAGGAAGGTGGTAATAAGGAGGACTCTGTGTTGATGCACCTTTCTGTCATCTCATTTTCAGTTTGAACAAGACTTCATCATGCTGTTTGGAGAGGAGAAAGATGGGAAATTTCTTGCTAAGTGGCCAACATTCTTCAGGCCATGAATAATTGAAGACAGTAAAAGTCTTGTTCTGAATGTAGAGGATCTAATCAAGTCTGCACAAAGAGAAAGTGATGCTGGTAGATAAGCACTAATGTTGAATAGAATTGGTCTTTTGTTGAGTTTTCTTGAACATTTAGATATCTTTACCTTCTGAAATGTTTAGGTTGGGACTGTGACATTGCCTCCTTGGGCCTTCTGCTGCATCTTCTTCCTCTTTCATCAAGATGTCATTAGAAGATGGCTAAAATCAGAGCTCTTCAGGCAGAGGACTACTTTCTGTGGTTTCTGCAGGTATGTTTGACATATCATGTCTGTCTATTGGCATTTTCTTTAATTACACAATTAACAAGTGTAAATTTGTGCTTTTGCCATACTTAGAATGCTGGATGGCAACAACTTACCCAGCTGTGAAACACACTAGTTTTGTTCTTTAATGTTTAATGCAAGGAGAAAGTAAACAGTGGTGTGTTGCTGTTTGGATGTTTGGTATTAGTGATCTATGCTCAAGTCTGTGAAATCCTTACATATCAGGTATTATCAATTAATATGAACCTCTTTTAATACTAAACTTTTATTCTGAAAATAATATAAGACAAGGCTGTTGTATTTTTTTACAGGTTGAAGCAATTATCCAGACTTTCCTGTCCAATGTTGATTGGATTGGGGAACACAAAAAGAGGGTCCAGAATTTCTACGTTAATATGGACAGTAAGGCAATACCATGTAAGGCACAGACAACTGTAGCAGCATTGGATGAGCTGTCCAAGGCACATGTTGTTTTCAGCGCATCATATACCCATTTTTTTTGCAGTTTTTATATGTTTATCTTAACAGCAGTGTACAACATTGATTTAGGTACTTCTAAGGAAATACCAAGACTAAAGGAACTAAGAGCTTGATTTCTGAATGCAAATGGGTAAATGGATGGAACGAAATGGACCGATCGGCATAAATGTTTACATGTTTCATTTGCAAATCTCTTTATGAGAACACTTTGTTTATTTGCCACCTTCTGAAATTTCATCATGGCCTTTACCCTGGAAAGACTTTCCGTTTACATTGTGCTGAGACTAGATTCTCATCTGTGATTGGAACTTTTTCTGGATTTAAAAAAACATTTAGTTCAAGTTTATGGCACTACTGTTCCTTATAATTGCCAAATTAGTGGATTTACACCATAGGATGAAGAATCACATGGATCTAATTGCAGTGTTATTTCTATTCGCGAAACAGATGTGACATTTACTGAAGGTGGTGAAGGCCCTACTAGGAGTGCAGAACCAAAAACCCAGTCTCCTGTGAATGAAATTCATTTAAATGATGTGAGTGGTGTTTTATCTGCACAGTTACAAGCTTCAAGAGTTGCTCATAGTACAGTACTTTTGATGGAGAATTTGGTCCATCACATAGAAACTAAAACAAAGGAGAATGTTTTCAAAAATATTTCACCTGCATATTGGGAGAAAGTTGAAGGCTGCCTAAACTCAATAGAGAACCCTTTTACAAATTTTAATACAGAAGCAAAGCAAAGAGCAAGTGGGACATTGTGGAGCAATTAGAATGTGTTCTTGGTATCAGATGTGATGTGAGACGTGATAGAACATCGGGGATATACATCCAAATTCCCATACCAAAAGTTTGTTTATGTGCCTGTTTTGAAAACAATTCAATCAATTTTCATAAACAAAGAAACACTTGAAGCTCTTCCAAAAGCCAAAACACCACACTAAAGGTCTTTATGATGATATTTGTGATGGGGAATATGTCCAAAACAATAGTCTTTTTAAGAATGAAAACAACTCATTACAGCTTCATCTTTATTACGATGACTTTGAGACAGCAAACCTTTTGGGTTCTAAAAAGGGAATCTACAAACTTGGCTGTATGTATTTTATTTTACAAAATCTTTGTCCAAAATTGAATTCACTTTTCATGAACATTTACTTTGTTTTGCTTTTTAACTCCGATGATGTGAAGAAATATGACTTTGATGCAATTGTTAAGCCTTTTGTGGATGATCTGAAAACTTTAGAAACCCATGGAGTCCTTACTCCTTTGTCTGACACTCCATTGAAAGGAACTGTTGTTCAAGTCACAGGAGACAACTTGGCTCTGCTTAGTTTATTTGGTTTTGTAGAATTGTGCAGTGTAACATACTGTTGTTTTTGTTTGGCTGAAAAGATGCCTTCCAGTGGATCTTTACTGAAGACCACCCTGATGTTGTTTTTCACACAAAAGAAGCACATTTGGTGGACTGCAGTGCTAAGGAACAAAGTCCAAATGTGTCGTCCACTTTTTATAATACCTGTGAAAATTTTGCTGTTGATATAATGCATGACATTTTGGAAGGCGTGACACAGTACGAGTTGAAACTTGTTTATCAACATTTGGTAAATGAGAAGGTAATTTCTCTTACTGATGTGAACGAATTAAATGTTTCAATTACAGGTACCTTGAACAGAAAAATTGTCTAAGTGTCTTAAAATTGGATGACAGCAAAGATCTTGGCTTAAGTGCAAGTCAGGCTTGGTGCTTGTTGCACAACACCCCAATTATTTTTGGGGATCTTTCTGAAAGCACCAGTCCTTTATAACACATGATTTTACTTTTGATACAGATTGTGAGTATTGTTTTCTCTCCTCGAGTAAACAGTAGGCATGACATATTATCTTAAGCACTTAATTTCAGATCATCATAGACTTTTTGAAACAATTTTTCCTCATAAAAACTTGCTACCCAAACACCACATTAGTCCATTATCCTTGTTGTATGAGGAAAATGGAACCCATCTTGCAATGTGGTATACGGAATTTGAGGCAAAACACACCTTTTTTAAAAGATCAAGTAAAAACGTTACAAATATCAACAAAAATCTCGTCAATACACATCAATCATATATGGCCATTCACTGGGAAAGTGATAAATTTGAGAGATTTCATCATGGGCCGATAAAAACTGACATGGCATGTAATCCGGAATGGTGTGAGATGATAATGGAAGAACTTAATTTCACTCCTTACTGTGATATTTCTACAACTAATTGGGTGAAAATGTTTGGTACTGAGTATCATGTTGACATGTTCGTGTGCTGTGGACATGAGTCTGAAATGCCATTGTTTAGGAAAATAGTCATTGTCATTATAAAAGAAGGTCATATACATCTTTTAGTTTGTGAAGTGGTCACTTTGGCTTTTGATGATGTGAGAGGTTCAGCCCGGACACAACCACACGGACACCAACTCTTCATAATAACACATGCCTTTTATTTCTCCACAAATAAAGTCCCACACAGCACAGTGTTTCCCGCACCAAACACCCTTACTCGGGCCTTCACTTGTCAGTGGGCCGCCTTTCCTCTCCTCATGGGAGCTTTGTCCTGCTCCCACTTCTGACTCTAGCTCCCCGATTGTAGGGAGGCTGCCCCTTTTATCCCCACCCGGATGTGATCCAGGTGCTTGCTGATGTTCTTCAGGCAGCACTTCCTGGTGTGGCGGAAGTGCTGCCCTTGCACCCGGAAGCACTCCGGGCGTTCCTGGAAGGTCATTCTTCCACCTGCCCAGGTGTGGCGGAAGTGCAGGTTTCCCGGGCTCCTCAATGCTCGGGGCGCCCCCTGGTGGCGGCCACGGGCCCCAATGGGTTTGAGCCTCCTGGCTCTGTCCCCGTGGTCCCTTCTCTATCCAGGGTGGTTACCCCTTGTGGCCTGGGGAACTAATAAACCGCTTCCCCTGCAGGGAACCATGGGATCTGGAGTTTGGCTTCACAGCCCTGCTGGATGCCGTGGGTACCGCCAGGAGACGCTGCAGGGAGACTGGGGAATCCCTACTGTATACATAGCCTGGAAATACTCCAAAGTCACCGGGACGGAAGCACAGGAGTACTTCCGGGCTGAAGAAAAAACAAGTTCTCCATCTGACCCGGAAGTGCCAGAAAGTCACATGGATGGAAGAGTAGAAGCATTTCTGGGTCAAGGACTATATAAAAGACTGCTGGAGACCCAGCAAACGAGCCGGAGTTGGGAGATAGTTGACACAGCTTGCTGGAAGGTGTGGAAGAGATTATTGTGTGAATTTATTGTGTTTATGGTGGCTGTAGTGCTTAAAAGGCACTAGGAAGAAGAAGAAAATTAAAACACTTCTTGGTGCTTTTAACTTGTGCCCAGAGCGTGAATCTGTTGGGAAAAGGTGGGCAATAGTGCCACCTAGTGCCCACTCTCTTACTATGTATATATCTATACTAAAAAAAGGCAAAGCCTTAGACTGACTGACTGACTGACTCATCACTAATTCTCCAACTTCCCGTGTAGGTGGAAGGCTGAAATTTGGCAGGCTCATTCCTTACAGCTTACTTACAAAAGTTAGGCAGGTTTCATTTCGAAATTCTACGCGTAATGGTCATAACTGGAACCTCTCTTTTGTCCATATACTGGAATGGAGTGCAGCTCGATGGCCGTGAGAGGCGAAGTTGCGTGTCGCGTCATCACGCCTCCAACATAAGCACGTGAACTGACTGTGAACTCAGTACGTAGAAAAGAAAGAGGAGCCCCAAAGAGTGCTGAAGAAAACATTCATTACACAATTGACAAGGCAGCGAAACGAGTGACGCATACAAGCATCTTCATAAGACACGAGGTATAAAAAAGCACGGTGTAAATCATAACTTTGAAGAAAACATTCATTACACAATTGACAAGGCAGCGAAACAATAAGAAGCGAGTGAGTGACGCATACAAGCACCTTCATAAGACACGAGGTATAAAAAAGCACGGTGTAAACCGTAACTTTGAAGAAAACATTCATTACACAATTGACAAGGCAGCGAAACAATAAGAAGCGAGTGAGTGACGCATACAACCACCTTCATAAGAGACGAGGTATAAAAAAGCACGGTGTAAACCGTAACTTTAAATTAACTTTATACAAACGCTCCAGCTGCCATTTGCAATGCCATATTCACGAGATACAAGTTTAATGAGAAGACACGAGGTATAAACAAGAGTTTGGATCACTTTGTAACAGAGTTAAAATTGCTGTAGCGAGAAACTTTTAACTGCCGGGTCTTAGCTAACATTAAATAAACCCGTGGGCATTGCAACATCACACAAGAGAGCGGCTCACGTGAAGTGACTGAACCAGCACGAGTTTAATAAACCTGATTCTTGCCGAGAGAGCGAATGGTGGACATAGCTCTGGCTGTAGCGTCATGGAGAATCACTTCTACATTATTAGATGGAGGCCGTACAGCGCATTCGGCATTGCAATTACCATTAAGCCTTGCTCACGACGAAAATCCAATTTGCAACATACGCAAGGGCTCTGGAAAGGCAAAAGTCTTGCAACATTCAAAGATGATAGTTTGGGATGAGTGCACCATGGCACATAAAAGCGCTTATGAAGTCTTGAACCGAACAATGCAAGATCTCAGAGATCGTACCTAAATAATAGGAGGTACTGTAGTTTTACTCGCTGTAGATTTTCGTCAAACATTACCAGTTATTCCACGAGGGACACCAGCAGATGAACTCAACGCGTGTTTAAAATCCATGCTTCTCCCACGGTCAGTTATATGTCGCGTTATATTTGGGTAGGTACACCAAAAAATGTATACATTTACGCATGTAATGGGCAAACAAAAAATGTAGTATACCTGAAAGCACTGCAGTAGTACTCAATGTATCTTTACTTCTTAAACATTAATGTTTTACTGTTTAATAATTTATACGCTTCTTATATGTTGTTCAAATTCTTTTATCAAAATACCAGTAACAGCGCACTGCACGATAACGTGGAGTGAATACACTTGACATGAGCATTCATAGTATTTATCCTCTTTCTTTGTACGTTTATCATTCGTTTGCTCATAGGTTGATGCACATGCTGCTCACTGAGCAGCTCTTCACCCTAGCGTCCCGCTGCTTCTCTTCTTTCGTCGGCATCTTTTCCCATTAAAACTGATTAAATTAGTTTTTGTGTTGCAATAACTTAGTATGTTTTCTTTAATTTTTCAGTTAAGCTGGCACTTAAGTCTTCAATCTGCCTCAAGAATGATTAGCGAAGGTGGTAGGAGTGAATACACTTGACATAAGTATTCATGTTATTTATCCTCTTTCTCTGTACATTTACCGTTTGTTTGCTCAGAGGTTGATGCGCTTGATGCTTACTAAGCAGCTCTTCACCCTAGCGTCCCGCTGCTTCTCTTCTAATTAAATTAAAGTTACTACTTTAGATGAACAATGTATTAAAACTGCAAAAACAGATCATAGATTAAACAAAAAATACACACAGAGCAGCGCTAATAAAAATAACTTAATTCCTGTTCCATATATCAATAACGCACATAGTATTCATCTCTGCTCCTCCGAAACATTGAATATGGCACTATTAAATATTAGAGCTTTAACTAACAAGATGTTTTTTATCAACGATCTTATTAGTTATAAAAAAATAGATTTTATTGCACTAAGTGAAACGTGGCTTAGCTCAGATGGCGCAGCTGTTTTAATCGAATCTGCGCCTCCGGATTACAGTTTTACTCGTGCTGATCGCCAAGGTAAGAGAGGTGGAGGACTAGCAAACATTTACTCAAGCAGGTTAAAATGTAAAAATATCAGTTTTGGTAAATTCAAGTCTTTTGAGTATCTCGCCATTATTATTCAGGGAGATTCTCACGTTCTAGTATTATCCATGTATAGACCTCCAAAATTCAACGCGTCTTTCTTTGAGGAATTCTCTGACTTGATGTCAATCTTAATTACGAACTATGACACACTCTTAATAGTCGGTGACTTTAATTTTCATATAGATAATCAATGTGACCAAAAAGTAAAAGAATTTATGAACCTCCTGGACTCTTGATTTGAGACAGCTCATTAATCAGCCTACACATAAAGCAGGTCATACGTTAGACTTAGTAATTACTAAAGGACTAAAAGTTGATATAAAGCAGGTCATTGATACGGGTCTATCAGACCTTTTTCCTCTACTTTTTAATATAGAAATAATGATAGAAAACACTCATGAGAAGCATATTGTTAAAAAACGCTTCTTTGACTCATCAGCAGCTTTAAAACTTACAAACATTCTAACCAATCAGTCCGTTTATAGTGCCAACTATAATAGCGAGGAGAATGTAAATAGTAAGGTGGAAAGATTTAATACTAAAGTGAGGGCTGCTGTTGACTTAGTTGCACCTGAAAAGACAGTTAAAAAATCTTCTAGCATTGTTATACCATGGAAGACCCAAAGAGTGCCTGATTTAAAGAGAACATGCCGTAGAGCTGAGCGTAAATGGAGGAAAACTAAACTAACTATTGACTATGAAATATTAAAAGTTAAAATAACAGAATACAATAACACAGTCCGTCTTGAGAGGCGCTGCTATTTCTCTAAGAGTATAAACAACAATGCTAGTAATCCCAGAGTCTTATTTTCGACAATTGATCATCTGTTAAACCCAGGTAACTCAAAGGAATGCCTCCTAAGTACTTCCAGTAAAACCTGTGAGGCTATCGCTGTATTTTTCAACCAAAAAATTAATGATATTAGAAATAACATAGTATATCTCCCCAACACTAAGGATCCTCCTAAACCCCAGTACTCCATAATAAACAAATTAAAGTCTTTCACTAGGATAGATTTACCTGATTTACATAAAGTAATTTCTCAAATGAAACCCTCCACCTGTGCCCTTGACCCAATACCAACTAATTTTTTCAAAGAAGTATCGGGCGTGCTAATTGATAATATTCTTGACATAGTAAATTCGTCATTAGATACGGGGGTCTTCCCAGACTGTCTTAAGACTGCGGTAGTTAAACCCCTACTTAAGAAAAATAATCTCGATCCCTCTGCTCTTGAAAATTATAGACCCATCTCTAACCTGCCTTTCTTAAGTAAAATTCTAGAGAAGGCAGTCATTATACAATTAAATGAGCATCTCAATAAACATGCTATTCTTGATAAATTTCAGTCAGGTTTTAGAACAAATCACAGCACAGAAACTGCACTCGTTAAAGTAGTAAATGACTTGCGGGTAAATGCAGACAAAGGCCATTTATCTGTTCTCATCCTCTTAGATCTGAGTGCCGCATTTGACACCATTGATCATAATATTCTTAAGAATCGCCTTAGTCAATGGGTGGGCCTCTCTGGCAGTGTCTTAAAATGGTTTGAATCCTACCTGGCAGGGAAAAAATTCAGTAGTACAGTAGTACTCAATGTATCTTTACTTCTTAAATGTGGTAGGGAATGAAAACTGCACCCGTACGCATCCGCCCACGGCCGTCCTGGTGCGCGCAGCTGTGAGTTCATTCTACAATAAAATAAAATAAAGATAAAAAGACTAATAAAAATCACCACCCCAGAAGCAGATAGTAGACGTGA
>NC_041396.2:145434662-145437162 GCF_900747795.2 Erpetoichthys calabaricus
CATACACATATATACACATACATACATAGTGCGTTGCAACACGGGCTGTGATTGTTACATGGGAGGGAGAGGACAAATCACAGCTTCCTGCTTTCTAATCGGGCTTGTGATTGCTGCTTTGACGGATGCCCAGATCCCACAGTATTTCCCCTTAGGAGAGGCGTTAGGCAAGTGTAATTGAATAGCGGTGCTGCAAGTTATTACTCTTTTTATCTTTATTTTATTTTATTGTAGAATCAACTCACAGCTGCGCGCACCAGTGCGTGCGTGGCGGATGCGTACGGCTGACGTTTTCATTGTCTACCACCTTCGCTAATTATTCTTGCGGCAGATTGAAGACTTAAGTGCCAGCTTAACTGAAAAATTAAAGAAAACATAGAAAGTTTTAAAAAAAATCAGTTTTAACGGGAAAAGATGCCGACGAAAGAAGAAAGCAGCGGGACGCTAGGGTGAAGAGCAAGCGCATCAACCTCTGAGCAAACGAATGGTAAACGTACAGTGAAAGGGGATAAATACTATGAATGGTCATGTCAAGTGTATTCACTCCACGTTATCGTGCAGTGCGCTGTTACTGGTATTTTGATAAAAGAATCTGAATAACATATAAGAAGTGTATAAATTATTAAACAGTAAAACATTAACATTTAAGAAGTAAAGATACATTGAGTACTACTGTAGTGCTTTCGGGTATAGTACATTTTTTGTTTGCCCATTACATGCATACATGTATACATTTTTTGGTGTACCTACCCAAGAACACGCGACATGACCCGGCAGTTAAAAATTTACCGCTCCAGCAATTTTAACTCCGTTACAAAGTCATCTAATATGGTATTGCAAACGGCAGCGTTTCTATAAACTCAATTTAAACTTACTGTTTACACCGTGCTTTGAAGATGCATAGTATGCGACACGTGTTTCGCCGTAATTGTGGGCTCATCAGGAGTACACAGTCACTGCACTCCCTTACAGGAATCGATCCTCGGACGTAGAGGCGAAGCCCCTAACGTTGTGCCACGGCGTGTGGTTCGTTCATTTGACAGCATGTAGATCGGGGGAAATTACATTGCAGGCATTCGTAGTCTGATTCACAATCTGATTGTATGAGTGGTTACCTACCAGGTAACGCTTGTGGTTGGTGAGCAAGTCGGCTAACTTCTGCCGCGGTGCCCTCTTTCAGTTGCGAGAAGCAGATCATACAATGGTTGAAATAGTTTAATATATATAGCAAAATCACCGCGCTTCGCAGGGGCGAATATGGTATTGCAAACGGCAGCGTTTCTATAAACTTAATTTAAAGTTACGGTTTATACCGTGCTTTGTTTCATATTCTTTTCCTACCTTATCAATTGTGTAATGTGTTTTTTGAACAGGTTTGATTTATGGAAGTGATCACTCCTGCTGCGTTCAGTCAGTTCACGTGAGCCGCTCTCTTGTGTGATGTCGCGATGTCCACGGGTTTATTTAATGTTAGCTAAGACCCGGCAGTTAAAAGTTTCTCGCTACAGCAATTTTAACTCTGTTACAAAGTGATGCAAACTCTCGTTTATACCTCGTGTCTTCTCATTAAACTTGTATCTCGCGAATATCGCATTGCAAACGGCAGCGGAAGCGTTTGTATAAAGTTAATTTAAGGTTACGCTTTACACCGTGCTTTTTTATACCTCGTGTCTTCTCATTAAACTTGTATCTCGCGAATATGGTATTGCAAACGGCAGCGGGAGCGTTTCTATAAAGTTAATTTAGACTTACGGTTTACACCGTGCTTTTTTATACCTCGTGTCTTATGAAGATGCTTGTATGCGTCACTCACTTGCTTCTTATTGTTTCGCTGCCTTGTCAATTGTGTAATGAACGTTTTTCCCGCGTGTGACTCGTGCTGTAAATGTCTTCCTTGTTTGTAGTTCACGTGATTACGTAGGAGGCGTGATGACGCGATACGTGACTCCGCCTCCTCCATTACAGTGTATGGACAAAAAATATGTTCCAGTTATGACCATTACGCTTTGAATTTCGAAATGAAACCTGCCTAACTTTTGTAAGTAAGCTGTAAGGAATGAGCCTGCCAAATTTCAGCCTTCCACCTACACGGGAAGTTGGAGAATTAGTGATGAGTGAGTCAGTGAGTCAGTCAGTCAGTCCGTGAGGGCTTTGCCTTTTATTATTATAGATGTGCAATTAAACGTGTGCATTTACGGGGTGATTTCTCAGGCTTAAAAGCTCACCTTTTATCAAACGCGGGAAGAAAGGTAACTGACGTTGTTCACTGTCTTTTAATACTGTGTAACCATACATATTAACACATGTCCAATTAAACGTGTGCATTTACGGGGTGATTTCTCAGGCTTAAAAGCTCGCCTTTTACTAAAAAGGTAAATGCAAAACTATTTTCAATCAGTTTATTGAAACGCTCCCGTTAAGGATTGCAATAACATATTCGCGAGATAAAAGAACGAAGTAGGGGGAAATGGAGGAACAGCCGCAAACAGCGAAGAGCAAA
>NC_041396.2:145774662-145812162 GCF_900747795.2 Erpetoichthys calabaricus
GCATGGAACTAAGATTGGCACCCTCCACATCCTCAGTTAAAACTGAAAAACCTAGAGGACATTCGAGTCAGATGTCACTTGTAGACACGTTTGCTAGAGGTACTGCCTACAACAAAAAACGCAAGCGGTGGATCGAGATAACCAACACCATTACAGTCCATATAGCCAAAGACATGGTTCCTTTAAGTACTGTGGAGAAAGGCGGATTCAGGGCTATGATGAAGACACTGGATCCCAGATATGTGATCCCAAGTCACAAGTACTTTAACCAAATGGACATCCCCAACTTGTACCAAGAACACAGAGGGAAGTTACAAGCAGATTTGGCTACAGTCCCTGACTATTCAACAACAGCAGATGTGTGGTCAAGTCACACTATGGAGCCATATCTGAGCCTGACGATTCATTTTATAAATGATGACTGGCTATTGCAAAGTTATTGCCTCCAAACAAGCTATTTTCCAAATGAGCACACTGGCAAATTACTTGCTGCAGGCTTGCTGGAGGCACTTGATTCCTGGGGGCTTGCAGAGCAGAGGACAGTGGGGCCAACATCAAGAAGGCTGTCAAGATTAACAATTGGACAAGACTCCAGTGCTTTGGACACTTTGGATAGGTATGTAATAATTATTAAAATAATAAACTATTCTAAGTAATGGTAGTAAAAACATACCATAGTAATAATGTAGCTACCTCCGCATCAGGTTCAAGAAGAAATAAAAAAAACAGACAGACGTAGTAAAGTCTCACAAAAGTTTATTTGAACAGTCAAGAAATAAGAACGCTGACTTTGTAAGCCCACCACACAACCTTCCAGCTCCTTCTCCAACTCACCACTCTCCCCCCTTCTCCAGTCCCGGGTCCCACCCCCCTTACCGCATCAATCATGCCCCAGCTGTCATTCCTCTACGATGTACTCCGCCCTCCCTCAGTCGGACTCAAAAGTCACTCCAAAAAAAAAAAGGCTTCAACCTGGCTGAGGCGCTACAATAAGAAATGTATAATGAGTGTTTCAGTTTTCTGTTATCTCTATTATCAGTCAGTACAGGTAGTGTCCTACTTACGATGGTTTAACTTAGATTTTTCGAAGTTACGATGTCGAAAGCGAGACGATAATTTATATAAAATTGTGTAAAATATACATTTTCAAGGCGGCGCGGCAAACAAATGTTTCTGTGGGTCGAGCGATGCAGTACAATGCCTTGCCGGAAACTCCCACATTGTGAGATGCCTCAGTCTAGCTAGCTATCGATAGAGATGAAAATGAAAGTGAGGTACCGGGATTGTGGTGCTGAACATGTTCCTGTAGCTGATGCACCCATGGCAACGTTTGCCTGGGATGACCGCCACTTACGATGACACGAGGTACAAACCAGATTGCGTCTCACTGCAACGGTCACCCATACGCATCTGTCTCACAAAGACAGCCATGCAGCCAGTCCGAGTCCACCGTGCATTCCTGCTGGCTGTTAAGCCAAGCCGCCCCCTGTACAGCTGGAAATTGCAAACAGGCGCCGACAGCAGGCACGACAGGCTGTAACAGTTGTTTTATGTTGATTTATGTGTGAAACCATTGCTTTGTGCACTTTTCAGAAAACTGAGTTTTTTGGAAAAAATATTTAGCCCTCAATATGAGATTTACATTTAACTTACTTTGTGTGGGTCTGTGAAAATTTGTAAAGGAGTTTATAAATGAGAGTATTTGGGACTATCAATAAATTAATCTTTTGTAATTAACATTTGGATTAGCAAGCAAATAGAATTGTTTGTTGTTTTTACAGAGATGGTTGTGAAAGATGAACGCATACAACGTGCAGTTGGTGTCTGCAAAAAAATTGTCTCTTCCTTCTCTTACTCTTGGACCTGGGCATTGCTCAGGATAAACTGGGCCTGTCAAAGCACATGCTCACAACTGAGACGCCTGCCAGGTGGGGGACATGTCAAAAGATGATACAAAGAGTACTTGAGCAGGAGAGAGCCATTAGTCAGGTTCTAAAAGCTGACAGAAAATTAAGGCACTTGGTGCTCAGCTAGCAGGAAATGGATGTACTGGAGGCTGTGAACAAGGTGTTGAGCCCACTCCAGGACTTCACAGATGCCTTGTCAGGAGAACACTATGTCAGCGTCTCCTACCTCAAGCCTGTACTCCATCTCTTCAACACAAGCATTCTTGTTGAGGAAGAGAATGATACGCAACTGACCAAGGATGTGAAGAAAAACATTCTAGCCTACTTGAATGAGAAATATTCAGACCCTGCCTTAGATGACCTCCTGAATGTCACATCTCTTCTTGACCCATGGTTCAGAATAACCTACATAAAGAACGAAAAGGTGGAACACATTATATGCAGAGCAGAAGAAGAAATAAAATCACTAAAGTATCAACATGAAGCCAGCACTGCCTGTCCCTCCTCCTGAGGAAAAAAGAAAAAAGACTTTGTCCAGCTTTTTCAAAAAGTAGAGGACGGGCAGCATGGGCTCTAGCAGTGTTAGACTGTCAGATGAGGAAAGCATCAAAATGGAGCTACGAACCTACCTGCAGACCATAGAAGTTGACAGTGATGCAGACCCTTTGGAGAGGTGGAAATGCCACCAAGCAAATTTCCCCCGAGTTGCCAAGCTAGCCCGACGATATTTGTGTATCCCTGCTACCAGTTCTTCATCTGAAAGAGCTTTCAGCACTGGTGGGAAGATTGTCACGTGCCACAGGGCAGTACTCAAACCAGATGCTGACAATCTGGTTTTCCTTGCCCAGAATTTGTAATGGCTAAGATTGAAATAAGTGCCTTGTTCATTATGTTCAAATGTGTGAATACACATGCACTATTTTTTTTCCCAATACTTGAATACTGTGTAATGTACTTGGGCTTGAAGCCTTGAAGTAACAGTATTATTACTCGGAATTTGCACTATTTATTTTATTGTTATTATTTATTAGTTTAAATAATACGCAGTTTAATGATAGGATGGTTGAAAATATGTTGTCAAAATAATTGTCAAAAATTTGTTCAATAAAAAGGTTCTATATTTTGACTGCAACTGTCATGCAATGTGATTTCTTCTCTTCATTAGTGCTACCCTCTTGAAAACTATCACTTTATGGGGCCATGCAAACCTGTATGAATACTTGGGTGCACATTAAAATGTTTATTTGTACAAAATACAATTCTCATGACAGTGGAATAGGTTATTCTTAACCAGTCTACTGCAGTAATTGCAGTGGAAAATGTGGTTAACATCCACTCAAGCATGGGGAAAAAAATACCGTTGAATACTGTGAAACCGGTATAATTTTGAAAAATACCATGATATAGAATTTTGGTCATACCACCCAGCTCTACTTTGACATTTATTATTGTGTGGCAATTGGTTAAGTGAAGAAAGAAAAGGAAGAACAGGAATTGAGTGTTGGTATGTTTGAAAGAGACAGTACTGCTGCAATAAATCATTTCATAGAGGGTCACGAATATCCCAGCAAGCATCTTGCTGGAGGCAGGAACAGTCTCTGGACTGGGCTCCAGCTCATTGCAATCAGTTCGCCACCGTGCCCCATTTTTAATACATGCTTTAATTCATTTCATCATGAAAATGATATCAAGTATACATCATAGTATTTAAATTGTTGAAAGAGCTGTAATATCATGAATGTAATGTATTCTGTGTCCTGTAAGCATAAGAGAAAGCCCATTTAAGAAGCATGTAGTGATTCACACATAGAGCACATGGAAGAACACATATAATATGAAGCATTTAACGTGCTACTTTAGTTATGATGGAATCTGAAAAACTCTAGTAAATTAAACATTGATTTCAAGATTAAGTTTACAACGTTCTACTTTAATGACAAAGTAAACAACTGTGTCCCTATATTTTTTCTTTTCTCTGTACTATAATAAGCTTCCATATGACACTCAGACGGTGGGCTACAACTCGCCTTTTCACAGGGACTTTGATATCTGACCATGTCTTTTTTATTAAGGGCACTGTGCAACTTTCTGAACTTGAACTTTCGATCAACTTCCTCTTGTTGTTAATACAACTGCTTAAATCAACAAATAGTACGCTTTTGTTTGCCTCTACTTAGCATTCGCTGAAATTCTTCTTTTTTCCTGTTCTTTTGCCATTGTCTTTTCACAGAACCCTGAACTTAAGGGAATATTTATTTTAATTTGCATATTCAAAGAGTCGAAATTCTGGGAGGAGTCAGGGAGGGGCAGTAGGCACATGCACAAGCATTTCATTTCATGCTGAACTGGGATTTATGTAGCAGAATTGTGTGGATGTTGGCTTACGCACAGTTTTCTGCATTTAAATTTTTTTGTGTGTATGCACATTTCGACTTTTGTCCATATGCAATGTTTTAGTGTGAATTCTACACACGGCATTATGCATGAGGCCCGTGGTGTGCAAATAAAAACATAGCTATTGTGAACAATTGGGATGATTTTCAGGAAAGGCCTGGATTTTTCAAGAGAGATGGTTTTCATCCTAAGTGGAGGGGATCTTTTCTGTTATTCCAAAATATGGCAGCAAAACTGCCTGTCTGAATAATCAAAGCACCATCCAGTTCGCAGTCTTGTCATCTTAAATCACAGGCTGTTGTTTATCCCACAGGTTTCTATTCTGTAGGTGTTAACCATAATCCCTGTTGTGGGGCATACAATAAATTTAGTCATGATGCAAATCTTAAAATACTTTATAACCAAAAAATAAGGTGGATAATCAGACCAAGACATAAAACCAGATCCTCCACCAGGGGCACCTGTAATGGTAACACAGTTCAAATTAAACAAAAAATATATCACCAGTTCAGAAACATTTATGCAGTTTTAAATGCTGCTTATTAAACATTCACTGTCTTGGAAGTCTGCGGTGGGTTGGCACCCTGCCCGGGATTGGTTCCTGCCTTGTGCCCTGTGTTGGCTAGGATTGGCTCCAGCAGACCCCCATGACCCTGTGTTCGGATTCAGCGGGTTGGAAAATGGATGGATGGATGTCTTGGAAGTAAATCTGTTTTGGTAAATTATATTATATTAAGTACAAAATCTGATCTGTGTCTTCTCACTGAAACCTGGCTTAGTAAATCTGATATGGTTCCCCCAGCTGAGGCATCACCAGATGGATACACATTCCTTCATAAATCTAGAAACACTGGTCGAGGAGGAGGCCTTGGAATAATTCATAGTGACAAAATGCAAATTGATTCTAAAAATCCAGGTGACTTCACATCCTTTGAGGCACTTATTTTAAGTATTAAAAAAGATTTCAGCACAATTGTAGTGTTAGCCTACAGACTACCAGGGCCATATTCATTGTTCATGACTGAATGTGACATCCTTTTATCTGATTTGGCTATAAATTATGATCATATAGTATTGATAGGGGATTTTAATGTACACATTGATGTGGAAACTGATACTTTTAGATTACTGTCAAAAATAATCTTAACACACAATAGATTTAATTTAATTTAATCGCATAATCATAACCACATATTAGATTTAATTGTAACTCACAGAGTTGAATTTCAAAATTTAATTATTACTCCATTAATTTCTGATCAATAAATAATTATATTTGATTTGGTTCTGCCCTCACCAATACACTCACAGATTAAAACAAAGACAGTGAGACATCTAGAAAAAATGTATGGATACTATGAGTAAATCAAATGTAATTGTGAAAATCTATTTAGTTCAGTTAACATCAAATGTAAACGTGAAAAACAATTTAGATCAGCTAACATCAAATTATAATACAGTATGACCTTGAGAGATTCTCTGGATGCAGTGGCTCTCCTTAAAACAAAAGTGATTAGAGCACATCGAACCTCTCTCTGGTTTAATGAGAGCACTCAAGCTCTTAAATCAGAGAGTTAAAAACTAGAGCTTTGATGGAGAACAACAAAGCTGCAGGTCTTTCAAATTGCATGGACAGAGTGTTAAAAATATAAAAAAAGCTCTCTTTAAAGCTCAAACAGACTACTGTTGTTTTTTTGTTTTTTTTATTTTATTGATTTTATTAAAATCACACAACATTCCATACAAATAAATCAGTTTTTACAAACATAAGATCAGTCTACTATTCTAAAATAATAGATTTCAATAATAATAACCCTCCTGTACTCTTCAGAACAGTGGCTAATTTAAAAAATGGGAATTCAGGTCTACAGTGCAAAATACCTACAGACATTAGCAGTACAGACTTTATGAACTTTTTTAATGAGAAAATTAAAAATATAAGATCCCAGATCTCACCCACATACTGGCTTGACAAACACTGTCACGCCTTGCATTCAACACTTTAGAAATTTTAATCCTGTAACAGAGCAGGAAGTCTTAACTATAATTTCTAAAATAAAACCTACTTACTTGTTCTCTGGATCAATTGCCAGCAAAACTAGCAAAAAAGCACAATGGACGTTATTGCTGCACTTATTCTTAGCATTATCAATAGCTCATTATTGCATGGAGCAGTACCTGATGCAAGAAAAGTGTCAGTCATTAAACCATTACTGAAAAAGTCAGACCTGGACCCTTATAATATAATAATTATAGACCCATATCAAATTTACCCTCTGTCTCTAAAATATTTTAAAAAGCAGTCACCAATCAGCCTCAGTCATACCTTATGCATCACAATTTATTTGAGAAATTCCAGTCTTGCTTCCACACTGATCATAGTATAGAAATGGCACTAATACATGTTGTAAATAATATTCTGATATTCTCTGATGAAGGAGACTCCACTGGAATTATGTTGTTAGACTTAAGCGCAGTATTTAAGGCTATTGACCATTCTATTTCACTACATAGGCTAGAAAATGACATTGGGCTTACAGGATTAGTTCTTATTTAATCAAATCAATTCCAGTGTGTACAGAAATGTGCTGCCAGTACTTCATCATTATACACAAAAGTGAGATATGGTGTCCCATAGGGCTCAGTACTGGGACCTTTACTGTTTTCACTGTACATGCTTCCACTGGGATCTATCATTAGAAAGCATAATGTTAATTTTCACTTGTATGCAGATGACACCAAGTTATACCTTTCTTTTAGACTAAGTGACATTTCTCCGATTTTGTCTTTAATTAGATGTGTTAGTATATTAAAGGAGTGGATGGATGAGAACTACTTGTCTTTAAACACAGATAAAACAGAGATGTTAATTATTGGAGGGAATGATGCCGATTGCGACAATATTTTGTCATTTAACACAGTTGGAATCACCATTAGTTTACTGAATCAGCCCACAATCTAGGCATTATCATTGACTCTAGCATTTCATTTAAAGTGCACATTATAAAATTATCCAAAATATGATTCTTCCATCTTAGAAATGTTGGGAAATTAAGTCATTTTCTAAATATGGGGGATACTGAGAAATTAATTCATGCATTTATTTTTAGTAGGATTGCATACTGCAATGTGGTGTTCACTGGATGGTCAAATTGTTCTATATACAGCTTCCAGCTAATCCAAAATGCTGCTGCAAGAATTATTACAGAAACAAGAAAATACAAACACATAACTCCAGTTCTTAAATCTTTACACTAGTTCCCAGTTAGGTTTAGGGCAGATTTCAATATCCTTCTTGTAACATATAAAGTAGTAAATGGCCAAGGTCCGGCTTATTTATCTGAACTTATCATGACTTACAAACCAGAACGTACATTAAGATCTCAAGATACCAGTTTGCTTACTATTCCAATGTTTAATAAAATAACAGTGGGAGGTCAAGCTTTTAGTTATAGGGCCCCAAAGCTGTGGAATTGTCTGTCTGCTACTATAAGAGATGCCCTCAGCTTTCATATCCTGACAGATGACTCACTACTTTAGCTTAGCAATCCCAGTATAGAGCTGCTGGTTATCTGTGCATACTGCATCTCTGTTGTTAGTAAGTTGCACTAAAACAGAAGTAATATGATAGTTATAATTTTTTGCTAGCCCTAACCTATTCTGTTTTTCTTCTTGGTACTCAAATGCCACTGTCCTAATGCCAAGTTGTTTGACTGCCTAAGTAAAAGTCATCGCTGATAGAGGAGCACTGTAATCATCAGGTAGAAGGGTCCTTTCATCAGAATGGCTGTCCCACTGACTCCGCTGTGGAGTGGCTATTAGTGGGGAAGACAGTTTGATGGCCAAGGCATCCAGGAATCTGAACAAATCAGAATTCTATTATGTGAAATAATCTACTCTTGCATTTTGCTCTGTACTATTGTATTGTATTGAGGATTACTTGTTCTGTTCTGTGTATTGTATTAACCCCATTTTTGACATCCACTACACTCCCAACCTACCTGGAAAGGGGTCTCTCTCAATTGCTTTTCCCAAGATTTATTCATTTTTTCCCCACAAGGTTTTTTTTGGGAGTTTTTTTCTTGTCTTCTTAGAGAGTCAAGTCTGGGGGGCTGTCAAAAACAGGGCCTGTTAAAGCCCATTGCTGCACTCGTTGTGTGAATTTTGGCTATTCAAAAAAAATTGCATTGTAATTTGAACAGAAAGACATGAAAAAGAATATTGCAGAACAGGAGAAGAAAAGTTCCCCTTTTGAATAGTTGGTCCAATAACGTTATGTCACATTCCCCCAATGCTGCCTAGAAAATTGTGTCTGTTAAAACCGAACATCCAACAAGGAACTTGATTGACCTCCAGGTTCCAGGAGCTAACAGATCGAAGGTACAACATTCAACAATATGCACAGAAATGGAATGTTTGTTAAATCTAGACAAAATTCTTTTTTCACTTTTTGACAACATAACCAGGTCGATGTTTTGCCATACAGAACACAGACTGTGTGACAGACTACTTTCTTCAGTAAATGGATGTTTTTTAGAACACTGACCTCATTAAACTTCTCCTACAAGTACATTGACTTTAATTGCGCTACCAGTACCCATCACAATCCAATCTAATCAAGCTGATAAAAGCTAATAATGATATATTTTTTTGTTTTGTTTTTGTCTGCTCAATTTTTTTTTCAGCTTTTATATTTAAAGTAGATAATCACTAGGGAGAATCAGTCACAAGAAACAAGATTTGAAACCAGGAAGTATTTTAGATCCAAGAGTTTGATGATACAGATATGAATCAGAACTTATTGTCAGAGAAGGTAATAAACACTTTCTGCAGGTCAGATAATTACATTCACAATCTGCACTAAAGAGTTTTAAATTGGGACTTGCCTGCAGGAAGACTGCAAGCTAAAATAAGACAGCCATTATAAGACCAGAATTACAACTCTACACACACAAAAGCAGGTAGATTGAAAGAATCAAACCCTACCAATTTGCAGCTATCAATAGATTATTATGAGTATGAACTGCTCAGACATGACAGAACAAAGCCACCAGAAGCCATAAATGGGAATTGGATTGCACTTTGCAAACACAGAACATATAGGCTATTGGTTAGCTGAAGGTCAGCAAATATAAAGACAGGACAAATCACAAGACTGCAGTTGCTTTGCCAAGCAAGCATGACACTATCCGGAAGTTATATTGCCTGTTCTAAATGTCTCTGTACTTGTCTATGAATATTTTCATTTACTAGAATGTCATAAAAGGTCTGTCAGCCAATTTTGTAGGGAGATTACAGTAGATGTGTGCCTAGTGGATGACTTTAAACCAGAGGGTGGCATATTTATAGACTGCAATAGACATGAAAAGTCTTCTGTGATGGATGGGTGAATTCCTGTGTAGAGGTGGCCGTTTATCATTTCTGCTGAGTGGTGTTGTGCATCACATCCAAGTAAATGGGAAATCTGAAAAGTGTGAAGTTTGCTAGTAAGTGTATGGCTTAATCTTTGGGAACAGTGACAAGGAGCATCAGTGTTAGCCTACTAGGCACATGATTGGAAATGTTTAATTTATTAAAATTGCTCATACTGTATTGTTCTTTTTCACCTATAGTCTTTGAAATGTATTGGAAAATGTTCTGTTTTGTCTCATTCAATTGCTGTTATTATGTTAATTCATAAATACAAACTTATAAACAGAAAGGTGTTTATCTGCATTTAAATGCAGGACGTTTTCACATTATTTGCACATCTGAAGTACTATAAATATTCAGGTTCAGGTTTATATATATATATGTTATGCTTTTAATGCTAATGTGTTGAATATTTTACAGTGTTTATTATTGATTTTAGTACATTTTATTTCTGTTGTAATTTTAAATAATGCATATTTAAATTTGTTTCTATAAGTTAGGGCTGGCCTCGGTACGACAGGCTGGTGTAAAAAATACGGGTGAGATAAAGACCAAACAACAGTAGACATGATCAGATGTCTGGCCGCAGGAGGTGCCGCTATTAACTCCACAGTTGCACAACTTTGCTGTTGTAAACTCCCCTTTCCAAATATCGAAGTAAGGAATCACTTTAAACACAATCTGAACTCAGAATTCTTTAATACTTTAATTCCTGTTGCTGTGGTCTGTAAACAAAATTAAATACATACACTAAGTCATAACGTTACATACAAGTATACATTTTAAATACTCTGCAAGTTAAGTTTAACAAACATTTGAACCTCTTTATATCAAATTATGTATAATAGACTTACTTTTCCACAAGGACACACAGCATTAAAGGCTCAAGTGATATGAGAAAAGGGCAAACTATTTTCACAACGTGCAGCAAGTAAACATAGGAACGAATGAAGTACAAAGCCTGAACTTTCACCCGGAAATATGTAAGAAAAGTTCTACAAGTGTTTCTGATATTCTGCCATTAGAGGTCACCATTTAAACTGACAAAGGACTTTCTGACAGTTTCTGTTTATTATATTTTATCACTTCTGACTACTTACTAAAGGAGAAGAGGGGACAGAAGGTGAGGATAGCACTGATTCAGAGTGAAACCATATACTTAAAACTAATAAGTAATTAAAAGTAGATCACATAGTTTATATGCCATATTATTTAGGGTGTGTGTACAATAAATAACCCTTCTAAAACAAGAAGCAACTGGAACCATGTTTGGTTAACTCAAGATATGGAAAGAGACACATGCAGTACCAGAAAAACGGAAAAATTGCCACTCAAGACAGATGCTCATCAGGAATAAAACAGTTCCCACTCAGCAGGTCAAAACAGCATTGCTGCTCTTTGATGTTGGGCAACGAAAAAAAATCTCTGTACTAAATATTTTCTAAAGAAAATGGCCAATACAGTAAATGCAGATCTGTGACGTTAGAACAAAGATAAAAAGAATATTTCATTTTAAAATTTTTCCTCTTTTTTACTTTTGTTATATTTGTTTTCTTGAGGACCAGCATCTCCTCTTGCTTCTCCTAAAAAACAACCTACTAAGAATGGTGTACTGCCACATAGCCACCATATTTACATGTTGTTTTGCCAATTTACAGGAACCATGTTATAAAAATATATGTATAAAATAAATAAAACTTAAAAAAATTTTGAATATTTAATTAAGCATTGTAAAGAACCAGACAGCTGCTCAGATGTTATCTTTGCTTTTGAAAAGTACTAACAATGCGGGACAAAAAAATTACAGGATGCAATAAGGTGGACTTTTACTCTCTCAAGGTGTCTTTATCTGCTAAGCAAAGAAAGAAATTCACCCCTCATTCCCATAAATATTTTAAAGTAAAACATAACTATTGCTAAGCAGAAGAAATTATTTAATGAAAATTGTCAAACACGTAGGGCATTCCAGTTACACGGGCATAGCCTCAAAAGGCATGGTGGTAAAATATGAATCTGTAGGTGTTTGACTTAGTGGGTAGGCAATGAATCTCAACTGAAGAAGGAGGGGTGCCCTAATTTCCTCACTACTGTTGACATAAGCTTTAAGTTCAGAAATTCTGCTTGATTACAAAGGCATACTCTCAGCTTGGAAATATTGCAATAGTATTGCATTCTGTTTAGTTTGATGACTTTCAGCAGGTGAAGCTCCAGCCTCTGTTTTTTTGTTTTTTTTTTTTAATTTGGGATTACTGTTTCATTATTCTGATTATGTCAGCATGGGAAAGTCTGAATCTTGGATACTGCAAAAACCCAATACTGATTTTGCCACCTGTGCTGCTCCCTTTGTAATTCAGCTAAAGAGGACATAAGCCAGGTCATTGTCCATTTTTCTATGTTTGCCAGTCACTTTCAGTACAAAACTCATAAGGAAAGATTTTATAAAAGAATGCTCTGTAAAGCCATGGGTCACCTGATTTAATATTTGAATTCTCAGTTTTTTTAATTTATATTTTACTATTATAAGAAGCAATGTTAGAGTAAATGGAAATCCCCAGTGACATGCCACTTATGTGCAGGCCTAGGAAGGAGATATTTGTGATGTACTTGGGCAATGGAGCACAGGACATTTTTTATGACACAGCACTGTTAAACTCATTTAATGATTAGTTGCTCAAGATGGCTTTCTTGTCAAAGCACACTATATTAGTTCACTATGTTCTGCTGCTTGTTGCCTCCCTGTAGTATTTCTATTACCTACATTTAGGAAACAGAACTGAAACTGTATACCTCCTGGGTAAAGCAAACAATTATTCTTGCATCTAAATAACGTAAAAATCTTTACAAAAATACTCAGAACTTTTGCCAGATGGCTGAAATAATTAATCCCATGTGCTAATACAGCAATCTACTTGCCAGGACTAATTTAAACGTTTGGGATATATGTGAATTTAAAAGAATATTAACTGAAGCAAATGTACTCGTCAGCAATAAATTTAATTTTGCACCTCCGCAGTTTACATCACCACAATAATTAAATCACTTCTTTTAATTATCACAAAGTGAGACTTCATCAAAGACTTCTAGAAACCCTGTTTTAGTACTGATTTATTAATGGATTCTCTGTTTTCAGTTACCAATCAGGCATAGTAAAATTAATACATCCAGTCTACAAAATAACACTCTTCAAAATAATGCCACACATGTTTACCTTAACAAGAATTTCAGTCCACAAATGTCATTGTTATTCATAGCCAATATCATCAACTTAATCAAAGTGCTGGTTTTTAAGACAATAATTCAACTTTGAAAAAAAGGACAAAACCAATGATGGGAGGCTTTGTTTTGAATTATGGGTTATGGTTGTCTGTATCTAGCCCTGATGTTTAATCTGGACAGGATGGACTCCATGTGGAATTTGCTTTGTCTGTTTGTTTCATGAGGGTTTTTTTCTGGGCAATCTGGTTTTCATCAGCATATTACTATGGTAATTCACAATACAAAAACCATTGCAACCTGCATTTATACTTGCATTCGTCAGAGCTCTACAACACTTCCTATGCTATTATTAGATGATGGCACACTGCAACATTAATTATATTTTTCTAACCGGTTGGTGGGAAATTTCAGTTTTTTAAGCAATGTCTTATTCACAATCTAGGTATATCAAGTAATGTGTGTTATTTAATTATAAATAATGCCCAGTGATATGCCCCTCCACTTGCACTCCATGCACAGGATAGGAGGTTCTATCTTTCAGTTCTGCAATTCATGTATTATTTTGTTTCTGTGGCAATAGTTCTCTGTCTACCAGTTCATGGGCATCAAGCATCAAGTCTTTTTAACTTTTTATGTTTTTTTTAATGTGAGATATTTTCCTACAAATGCAATTTACAGTAATAAAAGTTTTTTCTTTTCCCTTGCGTTTTTACTTGCTGCCACTCCCATTTAAATATTCCACCTAAGGACTCTTGACCAATAAATGAAGGGGAGGACTAGATCTTCAAATGAAAAGCTTGATCCTATTTGAACGTGCTCCATGCTAATGCACAACTGTGATTTTTTGGAAGTACTTAACAATATTTTACCAAAAGATACAGGGAAAGTAATAGTTTAAAAAATTAAAAATTTTGGATAGAGTATTCCTTTAATACCCATTTTCTGGGTTTTGTGAAGTTAAGTGAGTTTCCTTTTCTTTTTCCTCCACTGTTCACATTCCTGGGCATCCTTTGGAGTGAGAGCTATTTTTTTATGTCATCTGACACCACCTCCAACTACATCTCTTTTGGTCTCGTCTCCTCCACATACAGATGCAGCCACACAGATTGAGGAATACCATGTTATCATGTGTTACAATGCATGTATTGCACTGCAAGCAATCTTAACTTTTCAGAGATTTTCAGTACTATGACTGCATTACATTGAAAATCCAGTAGTTGGAGCATTGAAAGGTTGAAATGGCATATACTTGCAACCAACTACATTTATATTCAGGTCTAGACTCTGCAACAGTCTTTTCCTAAATTATGAAATTTAAATTGAACATTATTTTTATATTTATTTGTTTTAAATGGTTATTGTGCTGTAGCCTGTAAATGTGATGTGTTTTTCAGGCTTACATCCTCACAGTGAAAATGCAAACAGTAATAATAATACATTTTATTTAACTGCTTCTTTCAAGCCATTCAAGGGTACATTAAAAGATAAAGCCATAAAATGGTATCAACACTGTAGATATTCATTGACAAAGTGTACAACAGAATTACATCCTTTTTGTAAATATTTCATGCATTAAAATGTTATGTCTAATGTTTTATGCTTTTCTAAAACACACTATACAGCAGTAAGAACATAATCTGCTGTTAATGATAAAGAAAGGTACTGATTAATTTTACTTGATAGTAATATTAATATAAAATTGTGCATCTAAGCAAGAAACTAGTGGTTGTCTTGGAAACATTTTGACATTCTTTTTTTATTTAAAAAACCAAAAACTTTATTGCCCTTATAGTAATAATGTCTAATAGACTAAGACATACGGGCTTCAAAGGTTGATCGATATATTAACTTTTGTTTTGTCTTACATGGCAAATATAATGGAAATTGACATGTATACACAAAATTAAACTAAAGGGTTGTTGGCTTCCATTTGCTCTGAATATTTTTTTAAGTTTCTTTTTATTTGCTACAACATAAATAATAAACCTATAGCAACAACACCATGGCATGGAGTGACTGCATTGCTAAGGCAAGTATAATTTAAAGTATACTGTTCATTGATTGGATGGAAAGTTGAACTTTTCTGTATACTCTTGAGAATCTAAGGCAAATAGGAATCTTGGGTAAATGTTAAATGCATCATTTTACTCTGATATCTTATAATTTTGTAATTATAGTTCAGGGACAAAAACTAATTTATATGTTTATATAGGACAGCATGGTAAGATTATGTTTTTATTTTCACCATCACTGTAAGTTATCTTTCATGCTGGTGGGTGACCATGTTGTTATGCTAAATAACTTCTTTTCCATGCCTGTGATATGGATTAGATCATTTTAGATTGACCTAGACCTAAAAAAATGCATCCTGCCTGGATTTTGCTGTGGTGCTTCTACCAATGGGAGAAACACGGTTCTGTTAAAATATTCCCTATGTTTATTCAGCATTTTACATTGGAAGAATGATGGTGTGCAATGTAAATTATTCAAAGTTAAAGCACACCAAATATATCAGCAGATGTGATCACCCAATATATTAAAAAATAAACTTGTTTTTTCAGATTTATTAATATTTACTTATTAGGAATGTGTAAAATGTTAAATGAAAGATTATTCGGCCATATAGTCTATTAAGGCATTTTTTATCCAGTCATCCATCCATTTTTTAAATCCACTTATCCAGGGCAGGGTCGTAGGTCAGCAAGTACTGGGCACAAGGTAGGAGCAATCCCTGGACACTGCAGTAGTCCATGTGATGGTGCAGGTCAACCCCATGCTACCAAGTCCTTCCTGGGAGCCTCTTGAATCCATTAACGTTGATAACACACCTGAGAGATGAGCCAGCGAATGAGGACACAACACACATAGCAAGGGGTAGGCAAGAAAAAGTGCCTTGCTGCTTTTATTAAAATCCAAAAATACAGTGTCCAAATAAGTTGTGCAGTTATAATCTCAATGAATAAATAATCCTTTAAAACTGGAGCAATTACCAGAAGGTTAAAATATCCACAAATATGTTCAAGTAAAGTGAAGTAAAAATCTGCAACAAGTAAAATCTTTACAACATTGACAGTCAAAGCTGTGTAAGCCCTGGTGCCTCCTTCTACATACAGACGTCTCACTGTCCCACCCGTTATGGACCTATCAGCAGAATGAGGCTTCCCATTGACCAGCACAGCCACCCCTCAATCCAGGTACTCAACGCGGCTGCTTTCTTCAGCGCATCTGCTGTGCTGCTACAAACATTGCCTTGCTCCCTTTGTCTCCCGCTGCCTCTCCCCAGACTTACACAGGAGCACACTGTGAGGTACCAGGTCACTCCAGCTCACTGTCAATATTCAGCTGTGTCGACCCCCATCAGCCCCCTTCGAGCATCCGTCCTAAGCTCCCCCTGAGGTTCCTTTTCTTGGCTGGCAGCCTCCATCTACCTGCACACTGCTTACGCACCTGCCACTTCTGTCATTCCTTCCATCAACCTCCGTCCTTCTTTCTTGCTCCCAATTATTCTCTCTCTCTCATTCATCCCAGATCTTTCTCTGTTTTTTCTTTTCATTCCTGATCTCTCTATGGTCCACTGTAAATGCCTTCAGTGTCTCAATCATGCACCACAGAAAGCCGATGAAGCAACTGGTTTTGTTTCAATGACACCTGAGGCCTCATGTATAAACGGTGCGTACGCACAGAAATGTTGCGTACGAACGTTTCCACGCTCAAATCGCTATGTATAAAACCTAAACTTGGCGTAAAGCCACGCACATTTCCACGATACCTCATACCCTGGCGTACGCAATTTCTCCGCTCGGTTTTGCAGACTGGCGGCACCCAGCGTCAAAGCAGTGCTACTGTTCCTGTGTGGTTACCCTTTCTTTGTTAGACCCACATTCCTGAAGCGGCTTTATAAATACACTGAAATTAACAGCATATTGTTTATTAGTGTAATGCATCTGATTGTAATTAACCTGTAGAAATATAATGGTCCAGGGAATAGCCATAGTATTCCAAATACCATAACTGCTTTAGCGTTGTTACGCTCACTGCATCTTCTTCTTCTTCTTTCAGCTGCTCCCGTTAAGGGCTGCCACAGCGGATCATCTTTATCCATATTACTCTCACTGCACCACTCGGAGTATTTATATCACTGTATCTGAGTGGGGAATCACAGCAGCAGCTGATCGGAAAAAGAATTATCGGTATACAGTTTCAAGCACACGCTACCTCAGCCACGGCAAAACGCATCCAAGCCTTTCATGTACGGACCTTGCGTTTCAGAAACAGTTTAATCCTAAGAACTATAAATGCACTCAATCAGTCCATCAAGTGCTCCTTGTAGAACTGTTTGTACTTATAAGTACAATTACCCCACTGTAAACTTGCACTACAGTTATAATATTGCACAACCTGCGCTACTTTATAAAGCGTGTATGATGACGATATCATTTTTAAGATGAAATGCAGCAAAATATGTTGCTTATAGTATACAGATAAAACTTTAACTTCATTTAAATGATCTGTATTGTTAATAATTAAACATGTGAGGACACGGTGCAGCAGCGCTAGCTAGTTCACGGATAGCTCCTGCCTTGCGCTGTATTACTGCTGGTGCTGACGCGACACTGGAAGGATAGACCGATAGAATAATTAAACATGTACTATGAAGATATTTCAATGTTCCTTAAAAGTTTTGAAGAATCTGCGTTCTAAGCTTACAGATGGCTTAATGTCTATTACAGAGCTGATTGTGTGGCGATTGGGTATTTGGAGAAAGAAAAGTAAGGACAGGAATTGGAGGTTAGTACGATTGAAAGAGACAGTACTTCTGTAATAAATTATTTCATCAAAGGTCACGCACGGCGCAGTAAGCCTCTTGCGTGAGATATGAACAATCACTGCGCCACCGTGTTCCCATGTTTAATAACATGCTTTCATTCCTATCATCATGAAAAAGATATCACGTATACATCTCAGTATTTTAATTATTCAGAGAGCTGTAATATCACGAATGTAATGGATTCTGTGTCCTGTCGGAGAAAGAGAAATAACGGAAGCACGTAGTGATTCACACACATAGAGCACATAGAAGATCAAACACAGAACAAAGCATTTAACGTGCTACTTGAGAAACTAGTAAAATAAACGATTTTGAGATGAAGTTTATAATGTTCTACTTTAATGACAAAATAAACTACATGATTAAAGTGGAAATTTCGAGATTAAAGTTGACATTTCATGCTTTTTTCCCACTGTGTACCTATTTTTTTTCTCTGTACCCTAATAAGCTTTCATATGACACTCAGACGGTCCGCTACGAGTCGCCTTTTCACGCCGACTCTGATATGTGACAACTTCTTTTTTATTTCGGCACTGTGCAACTTTGTGAACTTGAGCTTTCGAGTTTCTCCGACACTATGTCACTCGATCAACTTTCTTTTGTTGATTATACCACTGTTTAAACCAACAAATAGTATGTTTTTCCTTTGCTTCCACTTGGTATTCGCTGAAATTCTTATATTTTCCCCCGTGCTTTTCCCATTGTCTTTTCACAGAAGGCTATTTATATCGATTTGCATATTCAAAGAGGCATAATTCTGGGAGGAGTTGGGGCGGGACAGAAGGCGCATGCACGTGCGTTACTTTTCATGCTGATTGGGATTTATGTAGTGGAAGAACGTGAAAGTTTGCGTACGCACAGATTCCTGCATCTGGATTTTTCTGTACGTACCCACATTCCCGCTTTTGTGCTCACGCCATGTTATAGTGCGAGCTCTACGCACGGCGTTATACATGAGGCCCCTGGTCCGTGGTGATTATTTTCCCTTTTTCGAGTAAAAATTTCTGTTTGTTTGCGCTACTGTGATCTTTACTTTTACTTTTTATACTTTCTAATTTTCCTACTGTCATATTCTTTAACTTTCTCCACATGTGTATCGCGCATTCTTTTTTTTTTTTGAGCTTTTCGAATTCCATTGCCTTCATAATCTCTAACCTGCTCTGCATATGTATAGCACCAACATCCGGATTGGATGTGCTTTTTTTCAATTCCACTTGTTCTGGGCTGATAATTACTTTCCTTATTTTCTGAATTTGCACCTAGATTATTCTTTTTCTTTTTTGTCTCTCCAACGCTTTTGAGTCTCTTTTCTCCGTGCTGCTTTCTTCTTCGCTTAGTCGTCTACGTTTCATCTATAATGTATTGTCCTTATACACTTTATATGCGCTCAGAGCCCTGGATCTGTGTTTGCTCAAAGCCAAAACACGACTGAGAGTTTTGATGACCGTGGTATTATTTGGTTGTAAGTAGGGTGTGTCTTGCAAGAATCTCATGTTCTACGTCATTGCGAGACGGTCCTGGGTCAATCTCTTGGCACAAAGTCTCATGTTTAAGGTCCCCGCGAGACGCTCCATGGCCAATCTCTTTAGTCTTGCGGGTCTTTTAAGTGTCTTCCGTGATCTTAACGTGAAGATCATGTCTTGACGCCCTACTGTTTTTCTGCAGGATTTTTTTTTATAATAGAGAGATGAGCTCCAGATTATTAAGCCGCGTACATACTATTTCACAGTCCATTACAAGGTGAACAGTATACGAGTATGTCTGGAGGTGCATTTAGTATTGCCAATTCATCTTACCTGTAGAACACATGGGGGAGAACATACAAACTCCATGTAGGAAGTACCCTGGCTATGAACATTAGACTTTTGTTGAGAGACAGCAGAGCTCATTAAAGACTATTTATGTATTTAAAGTTCATTAAGATTGTTGCATGGCATTGGAGATATTTGTCAACTATCTATCCCATACCCACCCAGATAAATACTTATTGTATCAGTGCCTCCCCTTACTCAAACCTACCCAGCCTCACACTTCCACCCACTGCGGTAGACCTGCTTATCTCATGCCTCCTACTACCCCAATTGTCATGTTTTTTGAAAATCAAAATATGGTCACCATATTTTAGAGAAATGTAAAAAGGATAAAAAGCTTGCCATTACAGCCCAGCTACTGCATGTTTTCTGAGATGTTGTGCCTCATGTGTGTATTTTTCCAAGAGAGTCTTACAAAATGGCTCTTACTCATATCCACATGTGCACAAGGTTGGTTGTTTCTTGCCTTGCTAGGGGATACAGTCAATAATGTCAAACAGCAGAGTGGTAGGGGCAGTATTCCCACTTGTATTTTTGAGGAACTAAATAACAGTTGTATAGCCATACATACTTGGAATAATTCCACTGACTTGCCATTGAAAGCTGCTAAATTCACCAGTGTCCTTTTACAGTAAACAATCTTAAGTCAGCATGCAGCTCATTATCCATCCATTCACCCTCTAAACCCGCTTATTCACAGTAGGGTTGTGGGAAAGCTGGGGTATATCCCAGGAAGCATTGGGCACAACACTGGAATGATCCATGAACAGGTCAGCAGCCCATCACATGATTATCACCCACACATCAGGGCCAATTTAGCATCTCCAATCCACTTAACCTGCATGTCTTTAGAGTGTGGAAGGACACTTAGAGGAAAGAGGAAGAGGAAATCCACATGAATATGGGAGAACATGCTGTCCTTGCGCATTGACTTGGACATTATATTCTAATTTTCTATGGTTCTCTCACAGGCCCCCTCCCTCAAGTTCAACCTTTCCCCTGTTTGTGAAGTGTTATTAAAAACACTCTGAAATGAATGAAATCAGGTTAAAGCTTCCCCACCCTTACACCTTCACATACACACACATTTACAGTTAAACAATCTTAATGCAATCATGAATTGAGAAAGCTGAGCTTACATTGCCTATGCTAGAAAAAGGTGGATATGAGACAGGAACAAATACTACTTGGGTAAGTGTGATGAGGGTTGATATAAAGCAGTGCTTTGACAATTTTAGTCAAGATGGAGGTTCAATCATGTATGGTAATGAATTTATTTTTTTGTTCTAATTCTATTTTATTTCACATTTTTGAGAACTTATGATTTTAAAATTTAATTACAATACAATACAATTTATTTCTGTATAGCCCAAAATCACACAAGAAGTGCCGCAATGGTGTTTTAACAGGCCCTGCCCCTTGACAGCCCCTCAGCCTTGACTCTCTAAGAAGTCAAGGAAAAACTCCCAAAAAAACCCTTGTAGGGAAAAAAATGGAAGAAACCTTGGGAAAGGCAGTTCAAAAAGAGACCCCTTTCCAGGTAGGTTGTGCGTGCAGTGGGTGTCAAAAAGAAGGGGGTCAATACAATACAATACATAGAACAGAACAAATTCTCAATACAGTATAAAAATAAAAATTATACAAGTACGGAGCCAAATTGAACAGTAGATGATATCCCATAATATGATTTGGATTTGTTTAGAGTCCTGGAGGCCTCAGCCATCAAGCTGCCTCCCCCATTTGGCCATTCCACAGCTGAAACAGCACTGGGCCTGCCAATCTGATGAAAGGAACCCTCTACCCCACAATTCCTGCGATCCTCCATCAGGGATGACTTTACCTTAGACAGGCAAAATAACTTTGCAGGTGGGCCGTGGCATCAAGTGCCACATTTGTGTACTGCGTATAGAAACAGAATAGGTGAGGGTTAGTAACAAATTATAACGATCATGTTACTTATGTTTTAGTGCTAATGACTAACAACAGAGATGCAGTCTGTACAGTTAATCAGCAGCTCTAGTCAGGATATGCTAAACTAAAGTAGTGAGTCTTCAGCTGGAATTTAAAAGCTGAG
Source organism: Erpetoichthys calabaricus (assembly GCF_900747795.2). Lineage (NCBI taxonomy): Eukaryota > Metazoa > Chordata > Cladistia > Polypteriformes > Polypteridae > Erpetoichthys > Erpetoichthys calabaricus. The sequence goes on from NC_041396.2 coordinate 145,796,305, forward strand.
ACCGAAGGGGCATCTCTTACAGTAGCAGGCAGACCATTCCACAGTTTAGGGGTCCTGTAACTAAAAGCTCGACCTCCAACTGTTATTTTATTAATCCTTGGAATCATAAGCAGACCAACATCTTGGATCTTAATGTGCACACTGGTTTGTAAGTCATGATAAGTTCAGACAGGGTGTCATCTGCATACGAGTGAAAATTAACATTATGTTTCCTAATGATAGATCCCAGTGGAAGCATGTAAAGTTAAAACAGTAACGGTCCCAGTACTGAGCCCTGCAGAACACCATATCTCACTTCTGTGTATAATGACGGAGTACTGTCAGCACATTTCTGTACATATTGGAATCGATTTGATAAATAAGAACTAAACTAAGCAAGCACAGTGCCTGTAAGCCCAACATCATTTTCTAGCCTATGCAGTAAAATAGAATGGTCAGTGGTGTCAAATGCTGCACTTAAGTCTAACAACATAATTACAGTGGAGTTTCCTTCATCAGAGGATATCAGAATGTCATTTACAACCCATGTTAGTGCCATTTCTGTACTATGACCAGTGCGAAAACCAGACTGGAATTTCTCAAATAAATTGTAATGCATAAGGTGTGACTGAAGCTGATTGGTGACTACTTTTTCTAGTATTTTAGAGAGAAATGGTAAATTTGAAATAGTCCTATAATTATTTAGTACTAGACAAAGAGCCCGTTTCGACAACGTAAGATGAAACGGGCACGAGTGGAATAGTAATAAGTATAAGCACCACAAACGTGATATAGGTGTATTGAATGAATGCGTAATTAGGCCTCGAGCTGTAGTCGCAATCGCCTTTCAGGCCTCTAGAGCTTTAATCGAAGTTGCCTTTCTCTTTGAATTTTTGTGGCTGTAAATCCGCCGCCTGCCACGATGTTGGGGTTGGATGTCGGTCGAAGTCGCCTTTCTCTTTGAATTGTCGCGCCCGTAAATCCGCTGCCTGCCGCGATGTGGGTCTCGTAAGGTTTTTCGGGCAGCTGCGCAGCAGGCGACTGCGCATTCGGCTTCGGACGTGCGCAGAAGGCGACTGCGTATTCGGCTTCGGATGGACGTGAGTGAGTGAGTGAGTGAGTGAGTGAGTGAGTGAGTAGGCTGGCGAATTATATATAAGATGTGTGGGTCTAGGTCTGACTTTTTAAGTAATGGTTTAATGACTGACACTTTTAGTGCATCAGGTACTGTGCCATGCAATAATGAACTATTGATAATGTTTAGACTAAGCGCTGCAAGAACATCCATTGCACTTTTTACTAGATTTGCTGGCACTGGATCTAGGGAATAAGTAGTGGGTTTCATTTTAGAAATTAAAGTTAAAACTTCCTGCTCAGTTACAAGATTAAAATTACTAAAGTGCTGAATGCAATGTGAGGCAGGGTCTGCTAAACCAGTATGCGGTTTGTACTGTGATGCTGAGATCTGGGATATTCTGTTTTTAATTTTCTCATTGAAGAAGTTCATAAAGTCTGTGCTGCTAATATCTGTTGGTATTTTGCACTGTAGATCTGAATTCCCTTTAGCAACTGTTCTAAACAGTACCCGAGGGTTTTTATTAAATAGAAGAATAGAAGCTTTAAATAGAGCTTTTTTATATTTTTTAACACTCTCTGTCCATGCAATTTGAAAGACATGTAGCTTTGTTGTTCTCCATCTGCGCTCCAGTTTTGGACACTCTAATTTAAGACCTCGAGTGTTTTAATTAAACCAGGGAGAGTTTCTATGTGCTTTGATCACTTTTGTTTTAAGGGGAGCCACTGCGTCCAGAGCATCTCTCAAGGTCACATTATAATGTGATGTTAGCTGATCTAAATTGTTTTCTACATTTACATTTGATGTTAACTGATCTAAATGGTTTTCCACAATTACACTAGACTTACTCAAAGTATCTATAAATTTTGAAGCAGAATTACAATCTAGATGTTGCACTGTCTTTGTTTTTATCTGTGAGTGTGTTGGCAAGGGCAGGACTAAATCAAATGTAATTAAGTAGTGATCGGAAATAACTTCATTTAATGGAGTAATATTTAAATTTTGAATTTCAACTTTGTAAGTTATAATTAAATCTAATGTGTGGTTATGATTATGAGTTGGACCTTTGATAATCTGACAAAATCCTACTGAATTTAACAAATAAGTACACAAATAATGTGTACATTAAAATCCCCCATCAATAATAGATAATAATTTATAGCCAAATTATATATTTACTGTTTTGGTTTTCCTCTTTCCTTTGTGTATGTTGTGTAGAAATAAATAAATAAATAAATAAATAAATAAATAAATAAATAAATAAAAGCTTCTCTTAAAAGAAATGGACATTTTAATAGTTATTTTCCGTGGTGTTTGTATGGCATATTCATATTCTTTGATCCGTTCCTTGGTGATATTAGAAACAATAAGTAGTGGTAAGTTTATTATTAATTGTTAGCTGACTCCCATAGTAGATTTCAATAAAGTTTTTTCTTACCCGTTTCTTACCCATTACTTACCCATTACCTACTATTGTACTTTCTTGGTAGGATTTTCACTTTCTATTTCCTTTTCTACTTTGCTACTTCCTAATTTCATTTAACTTTTCACTCCTTGCATTATTTTAGGTTGTAAGTCTTTCACATACAGTGTGTTATCTTTTGAAACACATGAACTAAATACTTCCCTAAAAAGGGGTTTGTTGACTGTAATGGAAAGTATAAGCTTTCCTTAAGTTTTGGGTCCTTCTTCAGTGAAGACGGGAGACTCTTCTTCATTGATTGATAGAACATATCACTTTTTTTCTGAAGTGTCCATCTGATTCTCCATTATACATTGACGTATAGCTGGTGCACTTTCCAACAATATCCATCCATCCATCCATTTTCCAACCCGCTGAATCCGAACACAGGGTCACGGGGGTCTGCTGGAGCCAATCCCAGCCAACACAGGGCACAAGGCAGGGAACCAATCCTGGGCAGGGTGCCAACCCACCGCAGGACACACACAAACACACCCACACACCAAGCACACACTAGGGCCAATTTAGAATCGCCAATCCACCTAGCCTGCATGTCTTTGGATTGTGGGAGGAAACCGGAGCGCCCGGAGGAAACCCACGCAGACACGGGGAGAACATGCAAACTCCACGCAGGGAGGACCCGGGAAGCGAACCCGGGTCCCCAGGTCTCCCAACTGCGAGGCAGCAGCGCTACCCACTGCGCCACCGTGCCGCCTTCCAACAATATGTGTATCTCATTTACCCACTCCTATGTACTTTTTATTATTTTCCCTACCCTTTTTAAAGCTCTTTCCTTTTCATTTGTGTTCATTTATTTCTCTGTTCCACTACTGCTTTCCTCATTTTACTTTCCATTTTCCATTAAGTACCTTAGACTGTTACTGGCAGGACTATTCTGCTTTTTATTTCTCTCCACTGTTGCTTTATGAAATAGAGCTATGCTCTTCAGTATCTCCATCTTATTTTGTTATTTGTACTGTAACAGGTTTTGCTTTGCTGATATTTGCAGTGGATTTGAGGCAGTCACGGAAGCTGTGGGAGATAACTCCACATAGATTACAAATTAGTTTTTCCTTATTCTCTCTAAAGGAGTGCCATATAGCTTTGTAATTACTGCATTTCTCCATTTTGCAGTCAGCAGTGATATGTTTTGACTGCTCACAAAACTTAGGTTATCCTGGGTAGAATATTAGCTCTTGTCCTGCACCTAAATGGGATACTATGGGGTAGATGTTTTAGGTTATCTTCATTGTCATTTTGCAGTTTAACTTGTAACTTGTTATAACCTGTCTTAATGCCATTCTCATCCCTGCATGTTTTTGCAGCTTGAACGTTTATTATTTTTTCATTTTTATTTTTTTAATAGATACTTTTTGTTTACAGAGCATGAAAACAAAAGGAAAAAATAAAACTTTTATGCAAACTAGATTTTGTTGGGGTTGCACACCATTTAGAATGCTGGCTTAGGAAGTACCTTACAATAAAGATGACAATAGAATTATAATTGTACCAAAACATCCCTCTAAACATAAACATAGCTTAATTGAAGTCGCTGAAATAAACTGAAATCAAAGTATAAAAATTATCTTTAAGCACTTAATGATGCCTATTTACTGTGTGAGCTGTGATTTATGTAAATTAAGCAATGGCATGATCAAATCAACGTCTGGCTATGGATATCCTTAAAGCAAGCTGGGAGTGAATGTGAAGAGAGAGTGTTGTTAATCAAGTCATAGATGTGAGAAAATATTGTAACAGAGTCCTGAGAGCGCTTTATATGACAAACTGAAACTGAAAGATGGCTCTCTGTGAGCCCTTCATGCTATATTTTTTGAGTGTCAGATGTTTGATTGCTGAATAAATGACATATAATGCATTGGTGAGCAAATATGGAGTGAAGCAGTTTTCAATAAAATGTAAGCAGACACAATAATATTTAATATTTATAAATTTGTAATTTGTCATTTGTAATTATTTATAAATTGTATGGCCCTAAATGCTTTATTCTTTTATTCATCCATCTATTTCCTGATCCAGCATTAAGTGTGCAGGGATCTTGTTTGTTTAAAACGAGGACAAGGGTATTTTACCAATAAATGAGAAGTTAGAGCACCTGTTTAAAATAAATTTCATAATAGAGCTTATTTACTTACTTTATTTTATCTGAGAAATGTTTACTTGCTAAGGAAAAAGAAGCCACTGTCAACTCATTCTGGATTCAAACCCAACTTTCCATAACAGAGCATAGATTTAGACCACAATGGTGCTCAGTACATGTAAAAGTGCTTATTGTCAAATTAAAGGTGAGGTTTGCAAAGAAAACAGAATACAGCAGTGCTTTCAATAACATCACTGTATAAACATAATCACAATTTAGATCCTTGCAGATAATGCTTTATTTCGATTGGCAATTTCATATTTCCCATTAACCGATTTCTAAAAGATAACTGTTTTTTTTACTGCCATAACAACCAGATGTATTCAGAGAAAGTGTAAAAACACAACTTTTTCAACAGTGTATAAATTTAATATAGTCAACACTTAACATGGCAAAACATTTTCCAAAGCATAGCAAATGACATAATAATTATTAAATTCCCTATTAAGTGGGTTTAAACATTCACAGTAAAGAAAGTAAATGAAGCGATCATGTCAAGAACAAATGATGAATCATTTGTGCCACTTTTTAAATTTTTGCTAGACAAGCTTAAACATGGTAGCTTGCACATGGAATACTGCAAACAGCAACTAAATTACACCTTTCTCTAGCTGGCATTGTCTGTCTTGCCCAGTCATCCTTTACTTTTCATTCCACATGCCCAAACCACATTAGTCTGCTTTTTCTCAACGCAACAACTATTGCCTTCATATAAAATCTTTCTCTTAACTATGCATTCATCTACCTCTCACTCTGTGGTACTCCACAGATCTGTCTGACCACTCTTATGTGTACTGTAATTGTTCCACTTTTTTTTCATGCTCTGTCATAATTGGCTAAAACTTACTTCCAAAGAACATGCAATTCATCACACAGCTTTCCTACTTTAGAAGTCAAATTGGGTGGCATTGGCCAGAATTTCTCTTGCACACCTCTACCCTTGGTAGAAGGATTTACTAACCTCACCTGATCCCTGAATCTCTTCTCTAGTCTGTCTCAACCATCTCCATTACTTGCTCCAAAACCTTTATTGCTCAATATATTCCACCATTTCCTTTATATACTGGATTGAGCATACTCCTTTTCCAGTCTTTATGAATCCTGCCTTTGCACGCAACCATGTTGCATGGGTCTCTAAACCATTAAATTCTAGGACTTTCCTCTGCCTTAGACATTTGTGACACCGCATCTAGTTGGGCTCATTTTTAAGCAATTTTTGTGACCCACTCATTTGAAAGCTTACAGATTGGTCCTTCTTTTTCTCATTAAACCATTCATTCATCTACTTGATCAACTTCTCCATGTACTTTTTTTACGTGTCCTTGATCCAATTGCTATGAAACACAATGTTCCCTTTAGATTTTTCAAGCTACTCACATGTACTACTCCTGCCTCTCTTTTAAAACCTGATTTACGATGCTAAACACATTTCTCTTTCCTTCCTCATTCTGCCACTCACTTGTAAACTTCTATCTCTTAGCTCTTGCAACTGCTTTTCCATCACTTCCCTTTGTTTCCTTATAGACAGCAATGTCACATTCTGCCTTTGTTGTCTGACACTCCTTCCCTACCTGAGCATTACACTTTCTTGTGTCTTGGTGGTCTCTTTGTCTAACCACATACTTCTTTTGTCTTCTATAACACATTCTTCATTACTTCCTACTTGTCATTGACACCTGTTGCTTCTGAAACCTCATTTACTCTTGTTACCATTTCAGCAAATTTACTTCTCACACTCTCCTCCTTCAACATCAGTGCATGCCTCCTTTTTCTTTTATCATGCCTCTGACTCAAAGATCTACTACCAAGCTACACAGTGATAAACTAGTTTTCCTCTGGATCACAGACATATTGTTTACTATGCCCTAATCAGTTTTCCTCACCAGCATAGTTTGTTCCATACTCTTTACACTACCAGGTTAATTTATCACCAACTTGTTTCCCTCCTTCTTAAGCATAATGTTCCATATAACCTTTTCCATTAAATCACCAAACTCCATAATCCTCTCACCCTCAATGTTCCAGGTAGTGAAGACATGGCTCCCATGAACATCCACATAACCAATAGCACTGGCTCCAATGTTCCCATTCAAGTCACCTTCCATTGCAATCAACTTTGCCCTGAGGCAACCCAGAATGTCAGATATATCCTCCATCCACCTGTCCCAAATCTCATCTTTTTCTTTATTTCTTCTGCCAGGCTTTGGAGCACCTGCTGAGACTATAAGCATCAATTGCTTATCCACAATCACCTTAATAAATACAACATGCCCACTCAACCTATTCACCTCTACTACTTTGTCTTCCCATTTTTCTGGTACAAGTATACCAACCACAGCATTGCCATCACTGCCCTTTCCCTGCTGGAAAAAAATTGTACCATCCACACTGCCTTATGTTCATCTTTCTTGCCTCCACACCAGTCTCCTCACAGTGCATCAGGTCTAGGACCATCATAAATCTGGGTTCCCTACCTTCTTGTGGACATAAGCAGTTGGGGGCACCCATAGGGTACTGTGGGCTGTATAATTCAGTCAACTTTTCTAACTCTCATATTCAAGGGGTATTGCAGCTAAACTTTTTAAAGCAGATTCTTTATGGTCTTTTATGACATGCAAAGGGGACAGTGACCTTATTCTAACTCCATGTCACACGGGTAAACTCCATAATTTAGTGCTATGAAGATAACTGCAGTAACAACTTGGTTTTCATTACACTTAAAACAGTTATCCATTTTAAATTCCTACAACTCCGTATTGGAAGGTTAAACTCACTGACAACTGCCTATCATTAGTTTCTATGAGCATGTCTAATAGAACAATTAGTAAAACCAAAAGCAAAGAATTTCTTCAGTGCAGTGCAGTGTTTTAAAAAGGACCATAACAGCTGATAATTTTACCAAACTACATGTATTTTTATTAAGGAAATTGGCCACCATTGACTTTACACTCAGACTTGTGGCCTCTTCAGCTGTCAAAAGAAAAAAAAAAAAAAATGGCCGAGAGCTATTCATGTTTTCTAACGTTTATTCTCATAGCTTATTTCAACTCAAACAAACTGAATAAGCTTGTTTTACCTGAACACTTACAAAATGTTGTTGTCCACAACTCACATTTTGCATTAAAACATCACAAAAAATATTTAGTTCACCTGCAAGTGCATTTTGTATGTCTGTATGCATTTTCTAGTGTATCTCACACTATTAAATAAAAACATGAATGCTGTCAAAACAAAAAATGCAATTACAAATACACAGATATTACTTATTCATTTGTCATTTTATTACATGTCACTGTTTCACTTCACAAGAATATTCACATGTCCAGTTGCATGTGTGATGTGTTTTTTAGTTAGTGAGATAACTGGCACTGCATGGAGTCAACAAGAGAGGTGTATGGTGGAGTGTAGCCACTTAGGTTCACTCTTATGGAGTCATTTCAATGTTCATCCATCAGTCTTGTTCTGAGCTTTGATTTCATGACATTCATGTCAGAAAAGGCAGACTCACAGAGGTATGTAGACCCAAACAAATCAGACATTTTCAGAGCTGCTTGGTGAAGATTCTTATAGTTATCTGGCTCTACTAAGCTCCAGAAATGCTGAGAATGCTGTTAAGACTTTAACTGCACATTTTTTTGAAGGTTTACTAATATATCTCTCTATATATAAAAGAAAATCCTGGAATGGAAAGAAAATGCAAGGCTACGATATGTGAAAATCTCGAAAGACATTTTAAAGACCCGCGAGACCAAGGAGACTTGCCACGGTTTGTCTCGCGGGGACCGTAAACATGACACTTGGTGCCAAGAGATTGTCCCAGGGCCATAGCAAAAAGGACAGCGGCTGTACAGGCTTTAAAAAGATCGAAAGGCAGCGCGACAGCAGCTACCCCAACCGAACGCAAGCAGCGTTATACATCCTGCAAGAAAGAATTCAACCATGCCCGGGGCCAGTAATAAAAGACAGGTATTGCTTTTACAACATCACGCGAGACCAGGCAGTGAGCCATCATTTAAAACAAGTCAACAGACCTCTAAGCTAGCAGTTGTTGGATTGCTTTTGGCAGGCAAGCATCATGTGTTCCCAGCTCTTAAAACAACAACATGCGACAGGCAGAAGAGGCAGCTAGCAAGCAGCAAAAAGACAGCAAATGATCCAAAAGCATATCCTTAGCGTACGTTCAGCTGCAACACCCTTCACAACACGAGCAGTATTATACGTCTGGGAAGAAAGAGATGTAACCATGCACGTGGCCGAAAATAAAGGACAAGTATTGTTTTTACAAAGGTTTTTAAAGTAAAAGTGAAAATAATGCATATGTAACAATTCACAAGAAAATAACAATCTCTTTAAATTGTAGATTGCCTGCCTAAGGTAAAGTCATCCCTGATTAGCGCAATTTCAGATGTGGAATGGCAAAATGGGGGCGGCAGCTTGATGAATGAGGTCTCCAGGACTTAAAACAAATCCAAATCATATTATGTGATATCATCTAATGTGAAATTCTACTCTGTACTTCTAGAATTTTTATTTTTGTACTGTATTGAGGATTTGTTCTGTTCTATGTATTGTACTGTACGGCTCAGAATTAAAAGACAATGAGTAAAATGACAAAGTAGAACTTCATAAAGACGTTTACAAACGTTGGTGCTAAACACATGCAGAGCAGGTTAGAGACTATGAAACCAGTGAAATTAGAAAGGCTCAAAAAAAAACAAAAAAAAAAAAAACGGTGCTATACCTATGTGGAGAAAGTTAAAGGATATGAAAGTAGGAAAATTAGAAAATATAAAAAAAGAAAGTAAAGATCGCAGTAGCGCAAACAAACAAACTGCCTCATTTAACTATGCACCAGTCTAACTTTGGTGGTGCACAATATTTACTACACTATTGCACCTTAACACTTAACACACCTTAATTCTACTTTATTCACATAATTTTACTTATTTATTATGTTCTACTATACTGTTATCTTTCAATCTATGACTTTTTGTTAATCTAACTGATATTCTTCTAACTTTGCACAGTTTTTGATAAGCAGATCAGGATGCATTTCACTGCGTGTTGTCCTGTATAACAATGCATGTGACAAATAAAGAATCGTGAGAATTTCAAAAACGGAGTTTACCATACATGCATTTGTTGGTTACTTTGTTAGTGTATATAAATTTATCTGTCTGCTTATTTAAAAAGCTACATTTACCCCAGGAGTTACAAACGTTCTGTCTAGCCCTTGTACAAAAACCTAGAGAAAAGCTGGGGTATCACCTTGGTAACCCCATGTACTTTTGGAACTGTGAGAGGATAATAGCACGACTTTACAGACAGGAGTCCAATGCATAACTCTACTTACTTTTTTACTTTGTAAAAAAAAATTATTAACTGCTGATGATATAGATCGTTTTGTCTGTGCTGAAATTCCAAACAGAGAAACCTGTCCTGACCTCATTAAAAAGATTCAGCTTATTGGGACTCGCAAGATTACAAATATTGTTTTTACAGAAGTTCGCGACAAAAGGCGCTATATGGGTGCCTGACCCGACACAGACAGACACAGGAGCACACTGATAAAACAAATAAATGTTTTATTTCTTTTTCTTCGCCTGTGGGCGATGCCTTCCCCGTTCCCAAAGGCACAACACAGTCCTACAAACACAGCACAAAGACTCAATTCTTTTCCTCCTTTGTCTCCTCCACTCCTCTCTGGCAAGCTTTGTCTCCCTCCTCCTGACTCTGGCTCCCAGAGTGGTGGCTGCTGGCTCCTTTTATAATCCACCTGGTGTTCCAGGTGCTTGATCACCTGCTTCCGGTTGCACTAACACTTGCAGCACCCCCTGGTGGCCACCCTGGGTCTCAACAGGGCTGTGGAGGACTCCATCTCCCATGGAGCCATGCAGGAATCTGAGGCACCACTGCCACCTAGGTGGGCTGCCATCTAGCAACCCGGGGGATGTATTATGTAGCCCATGACCTGTTCCCCCAGATTGTATGCACAAGGGGTGTACTGGCCATCCGTCACAATATATATATATATATATTCTTGGTCAAAGCATGGTTTATATTTGTTTATAAGTCCTTTTCTTATATAACACTTAACAACATTCTTCCTTCTGGACAAATGCACTTTTTTCCTAGACAGTCTCTTATAATTTGTGTAAGTCTTAATTCTAAACTTGTGTTGCTGCTCTTTGCAAAACATATTCCCTCACTTTAAGGTTTTACAGCTTAATGTCTTTTTCACCTCTCTTGTTCATTAACTTATTTAATAGCATTCTGCTCATTTTCAAGTCAACTTTATTCGGTACTGTACATACACAATCTCATCTTTTTTGTTCCTATTATCAGAAAATGGACAATCTTGAAGAAGACTACTTCTCCTCCAGGCCCGTCTTTTATTTTGTAATAATGATAAAATATTTTCTACCTTACTCTTTATACAGTATTGTCCATTCAAGAAATGTTTCACTGAATGGTACTTTCTTCTGTGTTCTATCAAATTTAATGTCTTAACTTCCCTTCTCTTTACTAATGCCAGTTTAGTTATTCTTGGCTTTCTTATTCTGATCCCTTTCTTCCAAAACAATACCTTTCAGCTCTTTCCAACTTGTATCTGCATTACATCTACTTTGTTCTCACTGTAGCTAATCGTTATGTTATGGGTTCCCATTACCTATTATGAACAAGACCAACAAAGTAATAGTTCCAAACCCAAAATTACATCCAGGTGGTCAAAAATACAAGAAAAAAGCTTTTATTTTAATGTTGAAGACTAAAGGTTAATAAATATTTTTACAATAATCATTTAACTCACACCACATTTCACTATCTTCCCTAGACTCTCTTTTCTCCCCTTGAGCTGAGTGCTTGCCTCACTCTGTATTCTCAAATGGACTGTGACCCAGAGGTGGCCTTAAACCCCTTCCTAGGGTTACTTAAAACTATTTCTCACAACCAGTCTGCAAAAGGGACAGTACAGGATATTCTGTTGCCCATCAAATTGGACAGCATACTTCCTTATGATAAGTATTGGGTCCTCCTGGCAGGCAGCTGGTATTGCCACATCTGGTTTTCTTTTAATGGTCTCCTTCTCTCAGGCACCCTGTATACACATAAGCAATATTGCCTCCTGGCAACATTTTTGTTGTTGTATGGCTCTATCCCATCATGTAGCACACCACCCTAGCAAATGTCATGGTCACAAAACAAAGATCCCCACAACACAAGAATATGAATGTCTTTCATTTAATGATTCTATGGTATACACATTGATGAATGTTTAGAAGGATGAATTAGACATTTGCTATTATTACAAGTGTATTATAATTTCATGTTATCATAATAGTAATGTCATAAGTTCTCCAAAAATGTGTAAGCACTCAACCAATCTTAAGTTATTTTTCAAATGATGTGTTAAATCAAATCTAAATAAATGAAATGCATGACCTTCATTAAAATAATTGTATAAAATTACAGTATCCCTTAACATTCCCTTAAGCTTAAATGTTAATTAAATCAGATTCAAAGTACTGTGATCAAGAATTTGTAATGGTTTGACATTTGTTAAAAAACATATATTCAACTTACACAATTGCTGGCCTAATTTCACTACTCAGTTGTGTAAAAAGCAGAGTGTTGTATACATCTGGAAATGTTTGATTTTTTTTGGTAACACAATTATTTAATAATAGCATTTCATATTTAGATTCAATCCAACCACATTTATCTTGTAAAAATGTTATTGTTAAAATTTCCTGGAGCCCTTCAATTTCAAGTTTTGAAAACAGATGTTTTAAAAGTATTGTACCTGAATGATTCAAGTAAATATCTCTTTAATTCATGTTGATACTTCTCTTAGAAATCTTGAAAGTTTACTCTACAATACTGTACAGACATGTTATATTAAACTACTTTTGGTACAAAATTGTCCAGGATTTGAATTAATTAATTGTGACAGGACATTTTTATATATCATATACTGTATAACATACACTTTGCCATCTAACTCATTGTCTGTATTTGTAAGTACCACAGAAGAGAGGACCTGATTCTTCTTTTTGCAACCTTTACATTTTTACCTTTAGAAATGTATCAATGTTCCATTGTCAAACACCAAAGCTGCAATTGCTCGACAGAAAGCAAGCACTAAGCCTCACTGGGTCACATGTTCTGGGCCTGCACCAAACTAACATCATTTTGGACCAAAATTTTTAAGTGCCTTTCAGACAGCCTTGGGGTCAAAATCCCTCCTAACTCATTAACAGCTGTGTTCAGTGTTCTTCCAGACGGACTTGAAGTGGAGTAGGACAAGCAAACAGTGATTGCATTCACTACACTTTTGGCACGCAGACTTATTTTGTTAAATTGGAAGAATCCTAACTCTCCTCTGATAAGTCAGTGGGAAACCGATGTTTTATATTATTTGAAATTGGAAAAAATTAAATTCTCAGTTAGAGGATCTGTACAGAATTTTTTTAAAACCTGTCAGGATCTAATCAATATTATTCTAGAATATGAGAAATAACTATTACCACATTTAATTCCCTTCTCCTTTTTTTTATTTACCTATATATATTTCTTCCTTTCTTTTGTTTATTGTTGCCTTATTAAAAAGCCCTAAGCAATTCTCCTTTGACTAAGCTCTCCTTCTCAGGGGTGGGTTTTGATTTGTCTTCAATTTTTTTTTGTGATAAATTGATCTATTTGTATGGAATGATTACAATAAAATTAATAAATAAAATTTTTAAAAAAAGCAAGCACCATGATCTGTATGGAAGATTATTCATGCCAAAACTAAATCCAATCCAACATGTTAACTAGATTGAAATGTACTGCATATGCACATTTTGTCACTGTTTTATCTTGACATAATTAAAAACACATCAAGCAAATGATCAAATGCTTTTCACTATGCCATGCAATGTTGGTGTCATTTTAAAATGGAAAATAAAAGCAGAATTAATTGTCATTCATGCCCATGGATCACGTGTCATAACTAAAAGCACAGTAAGCATATAGCATTTTGTTTAGCAACAACTTGAACGCATTGCATTTCATTTTGAGACCATGATTTAATTATGTCCAAAGTACATGTAATCAAATGACCAATCAGGGCCAAATGGTGGGGCATCAGTTTGAGTTAGAGGCCTTCCACTACTAAACATTTCTGTGTTGTGGCATAGAGTTTAAGTTTCATCAGTAGGGAAGCGATTAACCAAAAAGACAAAATGTATGTTTTAGGTCTCGCTGAAAAAGTTTACTATTACATTAAGTAGTCTAAAGTTGTTTTCATTTTATACATGTTAAAAGAAGCCAAGTAGTTACATTTTTGAGGTGTGGGTTGTTAGCGGTGTTAACCAAATACTGAATATAGTGAAACATTTGTTAGCAACATCGAGCTTAGATTCTTCATATTTTTCTATTCATACTGTGATAACCAAAAATGATATTTTTTCCCCTTCTTTCAACATGGAAGAGAATGAAATTGCAATATACATCACCAGCATCCACCTGTTCAATGAGACGGCAGATCCTCTGCTTTATTAATTCTCCATCTACGTATCTTCTTTAGTGCTAGTTGAGTGAGAAGCCTCCAACTGCAGAGCGACACCATAGTTCTACACCAGCAGTTTTACGCATGATACTACATGCTGACAACACTTACCATTAACCTTAAGATACACTAATTTTAACAGTTTATACTACACACAATCCATATTAATCCCTAAACTTAACTTTTCAGTGAAACTGCTGGGTTACACATGCAATAATGTGTGGTGCTGTGACTCTGTAGTTGAATATTATTGGATTGAACACACTTGTCATTGAAACATCTCTTATCCCAACTGTTGATGCCCCTTGCAAAACATTTTGATGCTGATTGATCATTTGATTACATTTAGTTTTGGCATGGTTAAAGCATGGTCTTGAATCGAAATGCAATACACTCCAGCTTCTGCTAAGCAAAATGCAATACATTTGCTTTGCTTTTAGTTATGTCACGCAATCTATGGGGAGGAATGAAAATACGCTTCACTTTTTTATTGCATTTTAAACTGACATGAAAATTATGTGGTGCAGTGAAAAGCAATCGAACATTTGCTTGATATGCTTTTAATAATGACATGATAAAACCATAACAAAATTAAATGCACTGTGCACAGATACATTACATTTCATTCTAGTTAACAAGCTGGAATGAATTTGATTTTGCCAGGAATCACATATACATGCTTCACCATATGAACATTATGGGACATACGGTGTAGCTGTTTTTTTACAAGATTTCCAAAATTGTATGGTGTCTGAGATGGCAAAGGTTCAAACACTGAGTATGACGTGAAACACAAGTAATACCACACTCTAAGCAAATTTATTTTCAAACTTTTAATAAAAATGTGAGAAAAATGAAAACAAATTTAAGACAAAATTTCATAACACATATTAAAAAAGACTTCTCCCCTGTGACATTGCACTTTTTGGCTTCAATATCCATCTTAGGTTCTATGTTTTACATATCAGTTACACTAAAATTACACTAGCTTGATACTAAGCTATCAATAATACAAGGTTGCACTTAACTATTTAATTATACAGTATATACAGTAAGTCAAACGTTTCTGTGAAAAATAATAAAATACCTATGTGCACAGCATTTTTCATAGCTTTTTCATGCTACCATGCTTGCACCAAAATAGTCAAGTTTATGTTAACTGCCTTGTAATTATTCATTAAAATAAATTGTGACAATGCAAATATGTGTGAACATATGCATATTTTTTATTTCCATACATGATAGTAACATTTTATTTTGTCAGTCTTTTTAACAAAACTTACTGTTGTTAAAAAAGGATAAAACAGGCATAGCACTCATCATTATTGGAAAGAGCAATACATGACAATTAATATTACTGTGGATAAAAGATGTGTTGATCATGCTTGATAATGATGGGTGCTGCCGTGGACTGCTTATAAAACATATCAAGGAAGCAGACTACAGACTACTTGCAAGAAGTGTAGCATTTTGGAAGATGGGGACATGATGGCTGCTTAGACTTTACCTGCAATGAACCATTGAAAATTGATGGTTCACAACATAGACATGCACATTTGATACGCATTAAGTGTACTGCATGGAGTGAAAAAAGTACTTCAGTCCATCAGTAAAGAAAAATTACAACTGGCGTA